>NC_049989.1:475069-498092 GCF_000003815.2 Branchiostoma floridae
CTTCGTCGGCAGCAGGGTCATGCCTCCTCGTAATTTAGAGCTCGCAGACTCGTCGTCCGATCGATTTTCGCCTAATGTGAGGGGGTATAACTGCAGGGCTTCCGGTCCAGAACCCGATCGTATACCCAACTGGGAAAGGCACTTATTACGACTTTTCTCTCCCCACTCAGGTGTGAAAATGGGTGATGGAAGGAGAGGGATGGAATCTGTCTTCCAATACCGTGCTTGAGACACTGTGGATGACATCCCACTGCCCTTCGGCCTCAAAAAGGCTGTGGGACTACATTTAACGTTACCTTTTGTCTGTCTTATGTGGTACTGTTAAAATAACTTGCTAACTCGTGTGCATTTGCCTGTTTAAAGCAAATAAAGAGTACATCCAATCTAAGAAGAGGGGCCATGGAGAGACTGAGTGACCGTGGGGATCAGTGCAATGCTTTGTCACTAAATGCTTTTTCTATTTGCTTTCGAAAAGACGAGGACAATGTGACACTGCACTCAAGTTTTTAAAAGAACTTATATTAACAGTGTCACATACACGGTACAGACAGAAGATAAAGGTAGCCTTTTACCTCCCCGACCGAAGCCAGGTACCCATTTTTACACCTGGGTGAAGTGAGGAAGGTCGTGTGCCAAGGGCACAACGTCGGAGGCACGGCGGGGATCGAACTCAAGACCTATAGATTCCAAGCCGAACGCTCTACCAGTTACGCCACGCCCGACGCCTCTGTTTAAAAGGGATGTACGTCCAACACACCTGTGAACAACGCGTTGTTCGTGGCAGTAGTTCAAACCACTCAGGATCTGCCGGAGGAACCTGCGGACCACAGCCTCGGGCAGCCCCACCAGGCTCCCCGCCCGCCACTTGTTGATGAAGCCCAGCATGTCTCCATTAGAGGCGTACTGCATAACTAGGTACCTCCGGGCACTAGAGTCAAACTGGTCATACAGGCGGATCTGAAATAACAGAGTACATATATATAACAAACCTAAAATAATTTGATGGCGTATTCGTTTCGATCATAACCTGTGACATTAGCTACAGTTCACAAAGATCTTTCCAACAGTCTTAGGCAGGAGAAGTACAGGAAGTCAACGATCAAATAGATATAATAACTAGACAGGCACATTGTGTTCAGTTTTACTTCAGTACCTAGGTCATATACATTGTGTGACTTAATGAGGAGTGTTCAGTACCAAGGTCAGGCACGTTTGTGTGACTTCGGGAGGCGTGTTCAGTACCAAGGTCAAGCACGTTTGTGTGACTGCGGGAGAAGTGGTCAGTACCAAGGTCAGGCACGTTTGTGTGACTAACGGAGGACAGTTCAGTTCCAAGGTCAGGTACGTTTGCATAACTGCGACAGGAGCGTTCAGTACCAAGGCCAGGTACGTTTGTGTGACTGCAGGAGGAGTGTTCAGTACCAAGACCAGGCACGTTTGTGTGACTGTGGGAGGAGTGTTCAGTACCAAGGCCAGGCACGTTTGTGAGACTAACGGAGGAGTGTTCAGTACCAAGGTCAGGCACGTTTTGGGGACTGCGGGAGAAGTGTTCAGTACCAAAATTAATGCCAGACACGTTTGTGTGACTAAGGGAGGAGTGTTCAGTACCAAGAGCAGGCACGTTTGTGTGACTAAGGGAGGAGTGTTCAGTACCAAGGTCAGGCACGTTTGTGTGATTGCGGGAGGGGTGTTCAGTGCCGAGGCCAGGCACGTTTGTGTGACTGTGGGATCGGGAGGAGTGGTCAGTACCAAGGTCAGACAGGTTTGTGTGACTGCGGGAGGGATGTTCAGTACAAAGGTCAGGCACGTTTGTGTGACTGCGGGAGGGATGTTCAGTACAAAGGTCAAGCACGTTTGTGTGACTGCGAGAGAAGTGTTCAGTACCAAGGTCAGACACGTTTGTGTGACTGCGGGAGAAGTGTTCATTACCAATGACGTGCACATTTGTGTGACTGGTGGAGAAGTGTTAAGTACCAAGGTCAGGCACGTTTGTGTGACTAAAGGAGGAGTGTTCAGTACCAAGGCTAGGCTCGTTTGTGTGACTGCGGGAGGAGTATTCAGTACCAAGGTCAGGCACGTTTGTGTGACTAAAGGAGGAGTGTTCAGTACCAAGGCTAGGCTCGTTTGTGTGACCAAGGGAGGAGTGTTCAGTACCAAGGCCAGGCACGTTTGTGTGACCAAGGGAGGAGTGTTCAGTACCAAGGCCAGGCACGTTTGTGTGACTAAAGGAGGAGTGTTCAGTACCAAGGTCAGGCACGTTTGTGTGACTAAAGGAGGAGTGTTCAGTACCAAGGCCAGGCACGTTTGTGTGACCAAGGGAGGATTGTTCAGTACCAAGGCCAGGCACGTTTGTGTGACTAAAGGAGGAGTGTTCAGTACCAAGGTCAGGCACGTTTGTGTGACTAAAGGAGGAGTGTTCAGTACCAAGGTCAGGCACGTTTGTGTGACTAAAGGAGGAGTGTTCAGTACCAAGGCCAGGCACGTTTGTGTGACTAAAGGAGGAGTGTTCAGTACCAAGGCTAGGCTCGTTTGTGTGACCAAGGGAGGAGTGTTCAGTACCAAGGCCAGGCACGTTTGTGTGACCAAGGGAGGAGTGTTCAGTACCAAGGCCAGGCACGTTTGTGTGACTAAAGGAGGAGTGTTCAGTACCAAGGCCAGGCACGTTTGTGTGACCACGGGAGGAGTCTTCAGTACCATTGACATGAACATTTATGTGACTGCGGAAGGAGCCTTCAGTACCAAGGACGTGCACGTTTATGGGACTGTAGCAGGAGTGTACAGTACCAAGGACATCTTCATTTGTGTAAGAGCAGGTGTTTCCGTACGAAAGAGTTGAAGTGGTGAACGTTTGTGAAAAGGTGGGAATGTTCGGTACCGATAAAATGCACGTTTGTGTTCTTGCCGGAGGAGTGTTCAGTACCAAGGACGGAATGAACGCTTGTGTGACTCCAGAACGAATTTTTGGTACCAAGGACATACACGTTCGTGTGTAAAAAGTGGAAGCAGTGTACAATACAAAAAATGTACGATTGTGTGAAAGCGGGAGTTTTAAGTATCAAGGACATGTGTGTTTGTGTAAGGACTAGTACATATATATGGCCGGGTTTGTGCATGTAATACAATGGGTGTGTCAGTAGTACCAAGGCAGGCGCGTTGGTGTAAGGGAGGGGTTGTAATACCAGGGCCATGGGGGTAAGGGGTCTGTAGTACCAGGGGTAGGGATGAGGTCTGTAGTTATACCAGGGACAGGTACGTTGGCGTGAGGGTAAGGGGTCTGTAGTACCAGGGGTAGGGATGAGGTCTGTAGTTATACCAGGGGCAGGTGCGTTGGCGTGATAGTAAGGGGTCTGGAGTGCCAGGGGTAGGGGTGAGGTCTGTAGTAATACCAGGGGCAGGTGCGTTGGCATGAGGGTAAGGGTTCTGTAGTACCAGGGGTAGGGGTGAGGTCTGTAGTAATACCAGGGGCAGGTACGTTGGCGTGATAGTAGGGGTAGGGGTGAGGTCTGTAGTTATACCAGGGGCAGGTACGTTGGCATGAGGGTAAGGGTTCTGTAGTACCAGGGGTAGGGATGAGGTCTGTAGTAATACCAGGGGCAGGTGCGTTGGCATGAGGGTAAGGGTTCTGTAGTACCAGGGGTAGGGTCGAGGGTTGTATTAATACCAGGGGCAGGTGCGTTGGCGTGAGGGAAAGGGAAGGGCCTTCAGCACCATGGATAGATACATAAACAAAACATGTAACGTTGTACAACGTACCACATTGTCGTGAGCTGACAGTTTCCTCATCGCAGTGATTTCACGAGGTACAAACTTCCTTATATACTCTTCTTCTTTTACGTTCCCCTTCGCCTTCAATATAATCTTGACAGCAACCTGAGAGAAGCAACAACAGAGATTATGAACAAACCCTATGTACACCCTATGATTTGTCTTTCCAGTATGGACACTGGGTGGGACAAACATTACAAGGTGTTTGGACTTCCTGAGTTTTGCATAGCAAATTTTAAGATGCAAAGGTTAGCTATTTTTCTGCCAAAAAGAAGAGTAATGTTACGGCGCAGAGTTGTATACCATGGTCAGTGTGCTCAGTCATTTGTTCAATGTTCCTCCGTCCGCTGACCACTTAGATTTTATAATGACTTTTGTTTTGCTTTTACGACTATTTTCTTCACATGCTAGCGTTGGCCACGATGAAACGCTAATTTTTTTAGAGCGAAGCACACGAAACCATGCCCTAATAGTCAAAGATACTGTAAATGTTTTTAAGTTCGCGGGGATTTAATTTCGCGGTGGTTTCAAATTCGTGGTAGCACCATGCTCTGTAGCCTCTTTTACTGCCAAGGAAAAATGTTCGCGAAAACCGCGAACATTAAACCACCGCGAAAGTTTCTGCATTTACAATAACTCCCTCCATACCTTGTTATGGCCTTCTTGTTGTACT
This sequence comes from Branchiostoma floridae, assembly GCF_000003815.2. Lineage (NCBI taxonomy): Eukaryota > Metazoa > Chordata > Leptocardii > Amphioxiformes > Branchiostomatidae > Branchiostoma > Branchiostoma floridae. The sequence continues at coordinate 479,508 of NC_049989.1, forward strand.
TCGCTCTCCAGAGCCTTGTTGTTCAACAGAACTCCAGCCGTTACTTCAGCGAGTATCACCTTGGCGTAAGACCCCGAGCCCAAACTTTTCCCCAGCAAAATGTAGCCATGTTGGCGGCACTCCAGAATAGCGGGATCCAGGCTGGTTGTGGTGAAGAGAGACTTGGCTTTCTGGTACAAGCTGCCCATTTTCCCTCGGACGGAATCAACTGTTCTGCCTGGGCGGGGCGTGAGGGATATGGGCCCGGTCATCACGGGATGGGCATGGACCGCTGGTTCCCAGTCCAGACTGGTGAACTGGCACCGCCCCGTCATGACGACGGCGTTGTACACTGTATACAGGCCGGTGTTTGGAGCTAGCGGAGGAGAAGCTTTGCTTGACAACCGTTCTAGAACATTGTAATTTCATAGACATCCATTCTTATGTCGTCACTTTCGTTTCGAAACTAATCGTAACGGCCAGCGTCGCAATAAAGCCAAATCAGAACTGTATGTGTCGCTGTCATACCAGCAGTGTGTCAGAAAAAATCATATCAAGGAATGAGGAGGAAAATGTTTGCATTGGCTTTTACTGAGAACACAACGCCATGCCACTACAGTCGCAGCCCAAAGGTTGATTTGATGTTATTACATTACAATTAATGACTGTGTGTGAACATGTATGTCTTCCATGTTTCCAACATGTACTTGCAATTAGTCTCCGGGAATGAACTTGAAAATTAACTTTCGTTAAAGATAAAAATTGCGTAATGAGTCAATATTTGGAACAGACAACTCTTAGAAATAGAAATATCGAAATTAACCTCATAAAGGGATATATAGACAAGAGATTTTTTATGATTAAAAAAATACTAGGATCAGACTTACACTGCGTATCAAAACATAGAGAGAATCGAAACGTCCAAACTGTTAAGTGATTACTAAGTGAGTTTTTTTAACCTCCTTGATTAGACAGACCTTGCGAGGAATGACACTAACTCTATTATTAATGAATGGACACTGGGTGTCATACTGCCGCCACATCAAAAATATTGTCATAGATGCCTTTTCAATAGTGCCTTGAACGCCTTAATATCTGAATAGCATAACGTTTATAACGTGTACCCAAGATTACTGATTCTGCATTGGTACATCACTTTAAATCACTTTATATTCATGTACAAATGTATCAAGTGGTGTTATTATGGCATCCAGTGGAATTATGAGAGTTGATGTTAGATGTAGACAATGAAAGCCGTGTGTAATAGAGTATATCTAAAAGGTTGCCGCCTTCTTCGTGCGAATTGATTCGCTTCAGCACTATGTCTGTGCATTTTTACATGTATGTATATGTGTGGTTGCATGTGTATTAGTGTGTGTGAATGTTTTTCTTTAGCTTTTTATTACAAAAGAAATCAGAAATAATACTGGTCAATTTTCTGTGGAAAGAAACGACCAAGCAAACGCACTGGTTAAACGTCACTGGGTCCATAACATACTTGTATGTGAGGCAAGCTAACAACTTGTACTTGTCACTTGTCAAAGTACAATACAATGTCGCAAAGTGAAGGGGCGCCAAACACGTTCTGGAATAGGGGTGGGCACTGGTACAGAAAATTCAGGTCCAGGTCCTGTTCAGGTCCAGAGGATCAGGCCCAGACCTGAACCTGATTCATTACGTGAAAACTTGTGAAAGGACGATACTCAAAACAATGGTCCATTTTGCTACAAAGAGATCTGTTTTGTGTAGTATTCGACTCCCACTGGCGTTTTAAACATCTTACAAAGATACCTGCCTCTGCACTGTTCCACTGCAGATTCTCTACGTCAAGACTGTACAAGAAGGCAAACTCCCCGATGCCTGGAAAACCGCTAATGTCACGCCAATTTACAAAAAGGGTTGTAAGAAATCACCCGGTAACTACCGCCCGGTTAGCCTGACCTCAGTAGTAGGAAAAATTCTGGAAGGGTTGATTAGAGACGCCATTGTCAAGCATATGAAGGTAAACAATCTCTTTACACCACACCAACATGGCTTCTTGCCAGGAAGATCTACTACCACTCAGATGTTGGAGTGCTTAGACGAGTGGACAGAGTGGCTTGACCGAGGAACACCCGTTGACGCGGTCTATCTCGACTTCCGCAAGGCTTTTGATTCAGTACCAATTAAGAGACTATTAGCCAAAATACAAAGCTACGGGATCACGGGAAACCTTTTAAATTGGATTGAATCTTTTTTGTCAGGACGGAGACAGAGAGTCTGTGTCAATGGGGAAAAATCAGAATGGGCCGAAGTAACAAGCGGAGTTCCCCAGGGGAGCGTCCTGGGTCCGGTGCTCTTCACTATTTTTGTCAACGACATGCCGGAAATTGTGCAGAGTAAGCTGAAGCTCTTTGCAGACGACACTAAGTTATATAGATCAGTAGTACAAAGGGAAGAATGCAACAAATTGCAGAGGGACCTTCAAGTACTTCAGGACTGGGCAATAAAATGGCAGTTGAGCTTTCATCCCATGAAATGTACAGTAATAAGACTGGGAAAAGGACACCCTGACTACACATACTCAATGTTGGATAATGAGACTCGTACCCTACTGGAATTTACACAACAGGAAAAGGACTTGGGTATTACTGTTGACAAGGAGCTGAGTTTCAGCAAACATATATCCAACATTTGTAATAAGGCAAATCAGATCGCAGGTCTCATATGGAGGACTTTTGCCTATGTAGATAAGGAGGTGTTCCTACTCCTATATAAGTCGCTCATTCGTCCCCAGCTGGAGTATGGGGCTCCTGCATGGTCCCCCTACACATGGAAGCTGGCCCTGGATCTAGAAAGGGTACAGAAGAGAGCAACGAAGAGAGTTCCCGGCCTTAGAAGTCTACCCTATGAAGAGAGACTGAAGGCTCTAAACTTACCTACGCTGGTCTATAGGAGACTTAGGGGGGACCTGATAAACACCTACAAGTTCCTACATGGGATATACGACACTTCATGTCCGTTTGAGTTAAATACGAGCACAAGAACAAGGGGTCACTGCCTCCGGATTAAGAGACAAGCGTCGAAAAGTAACAGAAGATCACACTTCTTCTGCATCAGAGTTGTCTCATGGTGGAACAATCTACCAGAGCCGGTGGTGACATCCCCAAGTGTAAACTGCTTTAAGGAAAGACTAGACAACCACATGAAGAAACACAGCGTGTATTACAACTTTAGAGCCCTGGACGACCCGCAATTACCTGGGATGTCAGTGACTTAGAAAGGAAAGAGCGGCATAAACTGGAACTGCAGTTCCTACCTGAGCCTGAAGACTCTACTCTACTCTACTCTACTCGGTACTCAGGACTGTAAAAGTTGGTAAAAATGACTATAGACTTTACTTCGCTGGAATTTGCCTCGACCGGTAACCCCGAAAACGTGGGAATGCCTGATCATATAACCTGTTATTTTTCAAATGGGTCCTACATCGGGTCCACCGAATTTTTCAGGTCCGGTTTTTTTGGACCGGGTCAATGAGAATAAACTGGTTTTAGACAGGTGTGACAGCGATCTCGCCCCCCCAGCGAGATCACTAGCGTTTTCGCCCCCCTTTAGCGTTTTCGCCCCCCCCCCCCCAAGAGCAGCTGGTTACTACATATTACAGTTGCGCTACCTGGTACTATACTGCACCTGGGGAGTAACGTATATGGTGTGTTACCTGGTACCTATATGGCACCTTATTACCGTACCGTAAGATGTCATACCCCGAAAGTCGATACTATATTGTTCGGTGCAAACATGACATTGAAATGAAAAAGACAATTTTTGCTGCTGAGGTGGCATAAAAACAGTGCTACTGCGAACGTATAAATCAACACCGTCTATGGTACGGAATACGTCAGCTATATATTTTCAATTTGTCACAGTGTTTTCTTTCTTGTGCTGGAAACATTTCCAAAGCACTAACAAAAACACACGTGAATAATAGTTTCTTATTATAAACACTATCTACGCGCAAGTTGATCTACGCGCAAGCGAGATCGCTGTCACACCGGTACGCCGTACCGGTACCCACGCCTATTCTGGAATCTTCTTCAGAACCAGTGGCGTTCCTCATGACGTATTCGAGAACGATGTCTACAATACAAACACGGGAAAACTGGCAAGCATTAGATTTCCATTGGTCGTATTGAATCGCAAAATAAGGTCGTGTCTTGCCAATGTTACACGTCAAAGTAATTGATTTTATGCTGTGACGTAAAGCTGTTTATGGATAACTTTTCAGATTACGAAAAGTAAACTTTGCATAGGTTATGTAAAGTATTTTTTTTATTTATCATGAAATGTACACATTGAATTATGCAGGATGCAAGGACTTTTTACACATACGTGTACAATATATGTAATTTTGGTTAAAAAGACCATGAATAAAATGGATTATGCAAATTACAGCCTTAGTTGCATATCTAATGAGGCAGCAGGAACAATAAATCGACAACTGCACTGAATATCACTGAATCACTCACTCACTCACTCACTCATTCACTTACCGACTGACTGACTCACTCACACATTCTCCTTTGACATAATCTCTTTTACGGTAGTAAAACAATCAAGTCACCATAATTTAGCACTAGTGCAAGGCACCGCCATCCCTGCTCATGTCATATATATGTCTCAAACTATACTTGACGAGTTAAACTTAACCAAGTGTTGACATTTCAGGCCCTGGAGGGTCACTCGGACAGTCTCCATGTAGATTTTACGAAGTCACAAGAACCGTTACCGAAGAAAATGTCAACAACACTATGGATCCTCATTGTTTGCCACACCATTGTTCATTCGTGTTGGAATTTGACTTACCGGACTTCAAGTACCATTGGATAGCGTGTTGAAGTGTTTACATAGCGTGTTAGTGGTACAACACTGAGTTGGTGTTACAAGGCAAAACGGTAAGCACCGGGATATTTTGACGTCCACATCAATAATACCCCTGTCACATTATCCACGATCTTCGGGTGTATCGATGGAAGATCGGCCATATTTAAGATCGACAGAGGGTTGCGCGTATCTTTCACCTGAAAACCGTCCTGGTCACATATAAGCCATACTTTGTACCTTGTACAATTGTTGTGCAATAAAGTTATTATCATAAGCGAGGTTCGGGCGATTGCCAGAGAATCGTCGTCCGATCGATTTTCGCCCAATGTGACAGGGGTATAATACCCGCCTCACATTATATACGATCTTCGGACGTACTTCGCGATCGCAGAAAGGTCGGCTGATTTTAAGATCTTAAGATGGTCTTGCGTATTTTTCGCCCAAAACCTGTTCCCCTCACATATAAGCGAGCCTCGTGCGATCGACGGTGAATAAATCTATGATAATGAACTTCCCATGACCTCTTGCACGCGGACAAGGGAATACAAAACGTTCCTCAAAAAAGGCAAGAGATCAATAAATGTTGCTTATTTTGTTGTCGGAATCTTTTTAACCAATGAATGGAATGCGCGGGCATAATAGAAATGACACAAGAAAGGAAAGTGTGTCACAAAGCCAGCCTACATACTGCCACAGGGGCCACAATGTTAGAATTACCCTCACATTCCCAGAAATTCTATATTTGTAAACAATCGGAAGTCGGGTGAACGTCGCCCGAATGTCGCCCGACTAACGGGCGTTCGCCATCCGATTTGCGTTCGATGATTAATAACTATGTCTGTGTTCGCCTATCGGTCTTCAATCGTTGAATTGACGCAAGACTATTGACCGATACCCTTGCGAGGTACGCACGATTTGCACGCACGATCTGCGACTCGGTAACGAGCTCTGCGATCTCGGAGATCTCCTGCGACTTGTCGCTTATGTTAAGAACATGTTTCGCTGCACCGCGACCGTCGTAAGACTCCTGAAAATTGCCGGCGATCCCTAAAAATCGCAAGATGATCGTGAGAACACCGGACGTCTTACTCACGAAAATGTCATTTAGAGCTCGTAAACTAGTCTTCCGATCGAATCGCGCCTAATGTGAGGCGGGTATAAGGACACTTCTAGTCCTTGGTGCCATCTCCACTGTGCGGTTTTCTACCGCGATGCACATCGCAAACACTCTATTTACGTTATCAAACAACAGGAATATCACACTGCCAATGAGTAGCTACATCTTTAAGTTTATTTCATGATGGTAAAGGTGTGAATTGTCCCCACGGTGAAACAAACCACACACACATAATGGTGTTGGCAAAACGTCTTACGCAGTTGTTTATAAAGGTTTGTGGCACTTGAGCCATGATATTTACGACCTTCGTCTCGACACTTGCAGTAGATTTACCGATAGTACAAGTGTCGCCGCGACCATTTTGCAGTTTCAGAGAAAATGGCGACCACGACAGACGTGTCTTATGACAAGCACACTGATGATGTGGAGAACATTGTGCCGGAGTTCGGACCCAGCACCAAAGCTAGCGATGGCGGGAGCTCCAAGATGTGGACTCTGCCGGTCATGACTAGCCTGGGTCTCACCAGGAGGGAGGTGGTGATTGGTGGATGTCTGGTGGGACTGCTGGTCCTTGTTCTCGTCCTCTCCATAGTTCTGGGCGTCTTGGCGGCCGGACAGACGGGCCCCACCGCGGTGCAAGTCCCCTGCTCTGATGCCGGCTGTCTGCAGGCCACCAGCCAACTCCTACAAAACCTCAACTCCTCTGCCAGGCCTTGTGACGACTTTTACAGGTACTCTTCTCGTCATTTTGCTCATTTGCTTGCTAGTTCATGACTTCGCAGATTTCGAGGAATTATAACATGCAAATATATTTGTAAACGTCACATCCCTTGTCGTGCCATATGATAAGTTGATCTTTATCTTTGATCGAGTACGGCAGTGTAGATCTTCTTAAAGTGTTCTAATATGTGGTGGGATGGAGTTCTAAAGAACTGGACCGGAGTCTTGAGTAATTCAGATCCGAATCTAGATGTCCTGAAAACTTCTGTCTGTGACTTTGCTTCGCGAGAAGGTAAGAGGCACGTGTTCGACTTGGTCATAATTGAGAGTAAACACCTGACACATATACAGACATGTTTTGGGGGGGCTAGCTGGATCTTGCCTACAAGAAATTGAGCAACTGTGTATGTTCCTTGAGCTAAGATGTAGGGCAAAATCTCGGGGAGCGAGTTTGCTGCACATTGATAAACCATTGCTTCCCATGCATCCCACATGTATGGAGTAAAGAAAGTTGTAGACCTCCATGGGCCATTGGTTAGATCTTCTTGCCTTTCCCAAGATGATGTTTTCGGCCGCGTTCGTTCGTGTATGTGTCTGTGTGTGTGTCGGTCTGTCTGTGTCTGTGGACAACACGACAAATTCGAGAGACGGGTAAGGCGGATTGTGGGTATGTCTTGATGAGACCTCGAAATGATGAGCTTTTGAACCCCTAGGGATTTTCTATGGTACTGCAGTGGAATAGGTGTAGAGGTTTTGATATCTGTAAGCTATGAATGAATGAATGAATGAATGAATTTATTGCTCAACAATCGCACAGGGTACAATGTATGGCTTTGATCACTTTTTTATGGTTGATACATCTTGTAGTGTGGAAAGGGGCGACATCAGTTTGGGCTTTCTCTATGGGGCGTTTTAGTTGCGGAATTTGAAACAGGATAACTCAAGAAGGGATGGATCGTTTTCAACCTGGGGATAACTTCAAAGAAGACTAATTTGCACTTATTTGCTTGATCAGTTAGGACAATATATGCCGCAGTCAATTGTGATAAATGACTGTAACTTCATACCCCAGACTACATATATTTCAGTGCACGGATGTAACTTGATTCAAGAGAAATATCACCCAACATATATTATGTAAATTCGGATATCATTTGCATGATAAGGAACTACTAGAATAGTCTCCTGAAAAAAATATGTTTGCAACATGTGTGATTAAGAAAGAAGAGATAATGAATTCATATAAATTTGCCAATCAGAGACTTCAATTGCTTTTTAATGAGAGAGATTCATATGACGAAGGTATGAGGTCGTGGAACTCTAGTGTAAACTGAACATTTAGATGATGACCATGAGACAGGCGTTATGCATGTATGCCGTGAGCACACCCAACCCTTCTAGTTTATAGCTTTTGGCTAGTGAGGTAATCTTGGCCAATAAAGCATAAACGGTGTTTATTCAGTTGATTTGATCTTATGATAAGATCTCTCGTTTCAAAAGCCACCAATGTAGGCACTATTCAGTATATGCGCATTGTTCATCATATCATAGTCAATCAAAAGCGCAACACAGACCAAATAAAAAACAAGAAACATGTCTATTCGTTATGGCATATACAAAAAGGATATGACACATAGCACTATTGAAGCCTCCGATAATTTGGAAAAGATATTCTTTTTAGATTTTACTTTAAGACTATGATAACGTGGTACTGTACTCATGTTAGTTTCCCAATGGCACAAGATCTGTAGCTTCGAACCAAATACACAGTCTTGTGCCACTCGACCGCTTAGGATGGGGCCCATATGGATTGGAAAGGTTGTCCATATTGTATGAATGTGCAAGTCTCTTTTGATAAACCAAAGTGAAGACGTATATATAGTTACATAATGGAAACTCTACTTGGTTGAGCTGGCCTGCATCCGAATTCCTTCTGCAGACTGACAGGAAGCAAACGTGCATGGCACAAGGCCAAGAGTGAGATGTAACGTTATATGTCTGCGTTATGTTTTTAAAATAGAAATTTTCAAATAGTCATCTCTAACGTTAAACACTTTTGTGGAGTTATATTTTTTTCTTTATTAAAAAACACATAACAATGACAATGTGGCGCTGCACTCAAGTTTAACAACTTATTTTAACAGCGTCACATAACAAAATACAAATGAATTAATGAACTTAGGTAACTTAGGTCAACATAACTGTGCGCCATTTCCCACCACCCCAAGACATTAAGTAGTATCAATTAGTCTAATTGAGTATATATGAAAAAGAGAAGTAACAAAAGTAGAGTTGGGACTTCTATATCTACTTGACTGATACAGTCATGTAGAGCTAGAAGCGTTTAGTATCCTCAATGTAAGTTTGCGTGAGTTGAGTCGTTTTAAAGTTGTACACAGACGGTAACGATGAGGAACCTCTGAGAATAAAATATAATTTGGCATTGTCTGACATATTATTTAGGTTTACACGATGACCAAGTAAATCTGCAAGATTTATATTTGATTTATGACGACCTTGTGTAGCTATGCATGTGGAGGTTGGATGCTGACCCACCCCATCTCGCCATCCGACCTGGAGAGGACTGTTCATCAGGACATCTACAACCAGAATGCAGAAAAGATCCGCCGGCTTCTGGACACTCCCATCGCATTCTCGGACACACTGGCTGATCAAAAGGTGCTAATGTTACCAAAGTACAGAACTTTAACATTAACACTAGGTTCATCATTCCACACTCAAGAATTACTTTGTCGTAATCCGTTTTTTCCAAGTTGGATGCACGTTTCAAAGAATAGGAGAGAATGATATAAGCGACAGTTGTAGAGCTACATCAACTAATGTAGCTGTACAACGGTTCCCAGCGGCTATATCAAATAGTGCGAGTGCAAGTGATGTCAATCCAGCTAAGCTTACTAAAAAGCTATTCTTCCACTGGTCGTGGCAGGGGAGATTCTATGTATAGTATTTACAGGTCCATTATTTACTTATGTCGGAGAAATTCCACCAGCTCTTTTCGTCAAGATTTAAGTACATTGAACAGCGAACCGCGGTTTAACGTCCCGTCCTAAGTACTCCAACCCTTCCAGTAGCGTGCATGTCAGGTGGGCGACACTGCCAGGATTCACGGATTGTTGGAGATTGCTAATCACTGAGTTCAACCAAAAACATAACGTTACATAGAATGTAGCTTTTGTCTGTTAGTGTGCAACTATACAGTTTTGCAGCAACTGAAACAATGTTGAATGAAATAAATCAAATGGTATCCAATGTTTACCGAGGAATTTCAGATTTAAGTCTTGACATTGCCATCAAAGGTAGAATTTGAAATCACAGGTTTCCCTGAAATTGTGTTACGCTGTTATAGCATTACATTTCTAAGCATGTAGAATTGTATCGTTATATTACGTTACAGGTGAAGACCTTTTACAAGGCTTGTGTGGATGAATTTGAGAACACAAAGCGAAGAGGCGGGCCTCTCCTGGGGGTGATACAGAAGCTTGACGGTTGGTACGTACTGGGGAACCAGCCAGGATCAGCAGGTAGGCAAGCACAATTTATCTGTACTACTTTTAATCATCACGTACATTTTCAACTCCTTGAGACCAGTAGAAGTTTCTAACGGAAATTTAGACTCCTTTTCAGCTTGGGCACGAAATCTTACCAGTGTTTGAATCCTAACATGGGGTCAAACACTTCTGGGAATTTTCTGCATCACTTGTAAAAGTAAAGAGTGATAAATCTTCATGTAACATATCTCAAAGATCACATTATCTTTGAAATCCTGTGTGTTATTCTAGAGGAAAATGTGGACTCTGCAGCAAACAATTAATTTATCCTTATCAGGCTATTTCCATACATAAAGTAAAGTGCAAAGCAATTGCTCAGTCTTCTGATCCTTCTCAAGTTAAAATGTCCTGAATCCAAAATTGTGTGGCGTAATCGGCAACGCTTTGTTGAAAGGCCCAAGAGGTTTTGGGTTCAAAACCTGCCATGTGCCCCTGTGCCCGATCTTGTGCCCCTGAGAAAAGCACCTTACACGACTTTCCTCACTTCACTCAGGTGAAAAGTGAGTACCCAGCTTCGGCTAGAGCCGTCCCTCGGATAGGACGACTTTTGGAGGTCCCGTGTTTGGGAGAGCCACTCCTCGAGAACCCACTGCACTTATCGAAAACAGTAGGGGTCCTTCCCGGTGCGAGTGGATCAAACTTACAATTGGGGGTACCTTGTGTACGTGCCATAATGATCAACGTGATGATTGTGGGTGGGACTTGAAGTATGACGTCAGCAATGGCTCAAAGGTGCCCGGTAATTGTTATCAGTTCCGGTTGGTTGAAGGCCTCTGATGTGAAAGTTTGGCTGGTTTCAACTGGAGATGGATTGATCTGATCAATAGCTTGTTTGTAAGCATTAATCGATCATTGATAGCGTATAAATCTTTACAACGTCAACCAACGTCACAGGTGAAGCTTTCCATTCAAGTTTAGTTTTGACAATGTATTAGGAGGGGATCCGGAGGTGATCACATTGTTGTGACCTAGTGCACTTTGATTCCGGCAGACACCTGGGACAGAAACACGGCCCTGAAGTCTGTGCAGTTAGACTACTGGGTGACAACCTGGTTCAGAACATACATGAACAGGGACTTTGATGACCCTAAACAGATAATAGTGCAGGTAAGATATTGATACAAACTCATTTTATCTAGAACTACAAATTTGTCAAGAATGGATACTACAGCATGTGCCCAATGACAACTGTGCAAAAATGAAGAGTTCTAAAGAGAGTCATATGCAATTTAAAAAAAAATGTCCCAGGCCTTCTCTCAATTCAAAAGCAATGTCATTTTGCTTTAATGTCAAGATATGGAATAAAAAGTACACTTAATCTAGTCAGATTTACAAATCATGTAAGTCTACATATAACAAAAACAGGAGAAGAAAGAAACCAGGTCAGAAGAATAAAGCTCTGCATCAATCAGATGTATCGAAATGGCAAGTTTATGTTCGACAGGTTCTAACAATTAGATCAGCACCATGGACAGGGCCTGTTCAGATTACCAATCTTCTGTATTAACTTTTTCACTTCTAATAGTCAGATATTTTCTCACTGACAAAGGAAAATCATCAACCTATGTTTAACCTAGTCTAAGGTTATATTTTTGTATAGGATAACATTCAGAACAATGTGCTAACACGACAGGTAGCATTTCTTTAGAAAATATGACTTGGGTTTACACAAAGATATGGTAAAGTTGATATCAAATACTGATATCGTAGAATGCCAAAATCAATTCCAAAGTCAAAGAAGAAGATGTGAAAGAACAAAAATGAAGGAACTACTGTTTTGTGTATTAAGCCATTTCTTCAACCTTCCTGACAACTTTGACTTCATATTGATGGCATCTTTATTTTGCCAAACTTATTGTTAAGCATCAGTTTTGGGCTTCTCAGGGGTCATCATATATCATGGTATTAACATGATCTTAACGATGTCAACAGGGAAAAACGTAAACCTATATTTTTACAATTTTTTACCTAATATTTTAGCAGCTATGATAACAATCAACATCGTCTTTGTTTCTCTTCCCCTGATTAGATAGACCAGGCTGGCCTGACCCTGCCAGCTTCCTGCTACCTAACACCAGACTTTGCAAACTGTGCCCAGGTATGTTTATAGTCTATAGAGTAAGGGAATAGGCAACAAAGGTCATCATTTTCTTCTGTTACTTCGTTGAAAATAAAAAGCCTAATTGTTGTTGGTCAGTTTGTGTGTGTGTGAAGTAAGTTTTGAACGTCATAAGGGGACACCAATTGAAGTTTAAAAAAAATCTAAAATAATGATTGCTTAACTTGAAAAAAAGGGATGAAAACAAAACTTAAGGTTGCTCCTATCCTAGAAAGGTTGGTAGTGGTCTAGGAGGCCATGGTTGCCTTACATTACATGTATTTGTGAAGGGCCCGGTGTGAGTTTTAGGCCTATGATTTTTGTTTAAGGTTTATGGCACATAATTAGGTAACTTGGGTAATCATTAGTATAATCAAATAAAAATTTTGCAAATTAGGAATGAATTTGTGTAATAATGACAAAATCTAGTCCCTTTTTTTATGTGTTGGAGGATTTTGCATTCAAGCAAATAAGGAAAAGCAACATAATATAACTTTGATGGAGAAGACTTTCGATTACTTGCATGATTACTTTAATTACTTGCATGATCGATGAGAAGTATCAGCTTTCCCTGATACACTATGCTGATATTATAGTACTTTTGACATTAGTTAAATGCAGAAATATTGTGTTATACCAGAATTTATCTCATGCAGGCAGTTGTGCAAATGCCATGTTTGTGACATATAACAAGAAACACGTGGCTGTTTGCAGAGACTAGACGCCTACAGGAATTACATGAAGACCGTAGCAGTTCTACTGGCTAGAGACTATGATGTCAACGACACGCAGGTTATCAGCAGGATCCTCACATTTGTGGAAGATATCATTGACTTTGAGACAATGCTTGCAAACGTGAGTAGTAATATCCTTGTTTTTGTTCACCTTGTTTCCTTGCTACTTCTACCGCAGGGTACATTCTTACAGGGAGGAGCAGCTAGCCCTTCCCCTTTAACATTCGTGAGGCACCTCCTCAGATGCGATACCCCATGTTACGTCTCTTCTGACAGACGGGTGAAGCCAAATCTTTTGTAGAACAAAACCTATGACTAATCACAGAGATGTCCCTGACGCTCAACTGGTAGCAGCCTCACAGGTGAACTCCTACTTCCAATTAGTGCTAACTGGGAGACCCTGGTTCGAATTCTGGGAAGCCCGGGGCACTGGTGAATTAGAAGGGACGAAAAATAGGGGTCCTGCATCAATGGCAAAAGTCCTTTTTTTAACCCTAGCAACCAAAGCATTAACATTAGTTATGAACTGTTGTATACAGCGAATGTATTTTGTATGAAGAAGGCATAAAGCAGAAACAATGTGCACTGACTTCTGCAGATCACTCGCAGTGCCCAACGCCCCCCGTCTCCTGCACAGAGAGATAACAAGATCAGTTTGTCTGAACTTGGCAGTCAGGCACAGGTAAGACATGAACAACAACACATCTGAACTTGGTTATCATAAATCTATTTGGCACATATCTGTTTGTATCTTTATGTCAAATGGAAAATGTTTGACTGTGTTTGTGCCTTTCCCAAGGACACACCATCAGTGGCATTGTAGCGGATTTGAACCCTGGAACTCTGAGTTCTGGATCACTTTAACTGTTATACCGATATGAATACACATGATACAAAGTTTTTTAAAAATGACAGACAATTATATAATCTAAAAAAATAGTTTCATCAGAGCTTCTTTTTAAGCCACTACATTGTGCACCATTACTGTTGCAATCTATTCACTCTTGATCTTAGTGGTCTAAATTAATAATCAGAAAATATCCTATTTTTCAGATGAATTGGGTGGACTTCTTTCAGCACCTGTTCCCTTCCGCTAGTGTCTCTGGTGACTTCCAGGTTGTATTGTATGAGAAAGACTACGTACAGAAGGTTGCACAGTACATCTTCAGCTTTGGCCCCAAGTTAAGGTCTGGAATCATAATGGGCTGATAACACAGTTAGACCTCTCCATAGGAAAGCTTGTTGAGATACATCTGAAAACGTTTTCTCCACCAGACAGATCGAATGGTCATCTTTATAAACATTAAAAGAAAACATAGTGTTGAACGGCTTAATGAAGTTAATGAGTATATCAAATGTTCTCGTCACTAGCAATATGCATTGTAGCAGCTTCTGCTTGACCGCTCTTGACATTTGGGAGTTAAAGCAAATACGAGGGGTGATCAATAAGTTCTAGACCTCACCCAGAAATAATAAGCGCAACTCAGATTTCGAAGCATAGATGTCAAGTATAAAGACTTATATGAATGTGTACCAAAATTCAAATTAGTGTGATCATTACTTTGCAAGCGACACCCAGTAACGTTAGAGAAGGGAGAAGGAAACAAACGTGGACAATTGAGCTGCGAACTGAGGTGTGCGGGTCAACTGAGCTGCTGAAAGTCAAACACTCACTTCTTTCTGCTTGAAATAGGAAGAGAATCATTATCAAGCATTTAGACAATGTCTTTTGTTAATGACAGAGAATTTGCGGCATGAGGAACTCGATCCACACATGTTTGATCACAATTCACCCTTGTTTTTCTCGACACTTACCTTCTAATCTTCAAAAAACGAATGCCTGGAAAGTAATGACTGCAATGATTTGAAATTTTGAGGATATTGATGAAAGGCTTCATAATATAAAGTTGTTCCTCGAAATTTGAGTTGTGCTTATTATTTCTGGGTGAGGCTGAGAACTTATTGATCACCCCTCGCAGTACCTCTCAACTATGTTAAGTCCATGGTTGTGAGATGACATGTGCACACCCTACCCTACAGGAAGTACCATAACTACCTGATGTGGCGGCTGATCCAGACGTATGTGCTGGAGCTGAGCTCAGACTATGTCCATGCCTATCGGTAGGAAACTTTCACTTGAAAGTGCGCAATAAGAGAAGGTCTTTAGAAGGATCATTATCACCATTATCAATCAGGCCAATGTTGTTTATGAAAAAAAGACTTAATTACATAGATTATCATTATTATCAACCAACATTATTATGACATAACTTAACTTTACAAACCAACTACTTTTTAACACACAAAAAATGAAATGCTTTGCCCTTGTATATTATATAGTCTGAGGCTTCCACTTAACATTTTCTGCAGCATCTTCTATGAAGCTGTGACGGGAAGATCAGAGTTTCCTGAGAAGTGGAAGCTCTGTTTTGAGATGACCCACCAAAGACTCCGCTGGGCGCTCAGTTCTCTGTATGTCAGAGATCACTTTGCTGATGACAGTAAAGATAAAGTAAGTAACGGTTTTGTAATTTGTGTTTTGGTCCCTTCACATCACCTCCCTAATCCTTACTCCCAGTAATGCTTAAAAGTCTATTTACGTCGCCAAGTTTTGACTGAATTCTGTAAGGGTTGAAAACTACAAGATAAAAGCTTCTGAAGTCTACAAAGACACAGCTGATCCTTAGCTGTTTAACGATCCAAAACAGCAATTGTTAACTTACCTTACTTTACTTTGGCCGAGCTCCCGCTCGAACCAGGCTTGAAATTGCTCTCCATCTCGTCCCGTCCTCCATCAGGGACTTAATTTCCTTCACTTCTGTTAGGTTGGTGTCGTGTTTCAGGTTGTCGATGAAGGTTAGTTTTGGTCTTCCTCGGCTTCATTTCCCTTTTGATGGTTCCCAGAGTACAAACTTAGAGGCTTGGTGTCTGGATGCCTGATACAGTGACCCGCCAATTTCATTCTTCTTGTCCGTATTTTCTCAGTAACTAGTGGCAGATCTTGGTATAGTTGTTCATTAGTAACTTTTTGCTCCCAGGAGATATTAAGGCACATTCGGAGCATTCTCGTATAGCACCCATTTACTCTTTTTGTTGTAGATTTGATAAGTGTCCATGTTTCACTACCATGTAATAGGATGGATTCTACGGTAGCAATGAAGAGTTTCAGTTTGATTTTACGTGGTAGCCAAGACGTCCAGATTTTCCTCAGTTTATGATACCTTCTCCAGGCTAGGGCCTTTCTTACTTCAAAGTCCCTTTCCGTGCTCTCCATGTTGGAGCCTAGGTACTTAAAGTTAGTGACCTCTTCCACTAAGTCTCCGCTCCTAGTTCTGATTAGAATGGGAACTACCTGATTGTAAACCATGAGTATTGTAGTATTTCTGTATGGTTATCCAAATGGCTAGATAAAGCTTGGCTGCTTATCTATGCTCACAATTACCTGTAACATTGTCAGAAACATAGTTTTCCAACAACTATCCCACCAGGAACGATCATTTTTATGTAGCGCTTGTAGTCAAGTGGCTAGCTGCCCTGCTTCTGCACCAAGAAGCCATGAGTTTGAATCCCAGCTGTGCCTCTCACCCAACATGAATGCTTAGTAATACGGAAAAGGGCTGCAGTCCTTTGGACAGGACACTTAGCTGCGGTCCACTGTGTAATGTTCTTATCAAACAGAGCTAGGGGAACTTCCCTGGTACAATGGACCTGTGAATACTGTACAATCATAGCATTCTGTCCGCTGTCACAATCAGCAGAAGAATGAGCTCTTCAGTGAGCTGAACTGGATTGAGACCTGCACTTAATTTGAAATTCGCTTTTATCAGATTCCTTTAAAAGAGGTCAGGTAACAGTAAGGCCAGTATTACAGATGACAGTTTACTAAATATTTATCTGAAAATACCCACCTACTGGCCCTAAGACTGAAACACTATTTAGGATTCTAAATGTACATGTATATGACTGTGTGCTACATGACAATGTGGAGCATTTTACATATTAACGGTAATTGCAACTTTCTGGTTAAAAATTGCACAATTTTGCAATGCCTTCTTTAACTAAGTCTAGCAAACTTTGTTTGTTTGAAACTTTGTTTATTCATTTGAAAATTCAAAAACAAAACATTGACTGTGACCATGATCTGATTGTTTAAGGCAGAGGAAGTGGCTGTCAGAATTAAGAGAGTCACAACAGACAGCATCTCCAAACTTGGCTGGATGGATACAGCCACTCAGGCTAAGGCGGCAAGCAAGGTGAACCCTCATCAAACTTACAGCATGGTTACACTAGGAAATGACTTGTAATTCCAGCACCAACTAGCTACTGTGATCATGTTTATTTTGTGATCTGAGTTTCCCTGTAAGATTCTGTTAGAATCTCATAATAGATACGTCAAAACTTTTATGTACATTTAGATCATTATGATTTTAGATATGATGCAAATGTCTTTGTAAACATTGATATGACATTGTATACTTCCTTCTGCACTTTCTTTAGATCCAGGCACTGGTAGACCAGATTGGGTATCCTGACTGGCTGATGAATGCAGAAAAAATGGGACTGTATTATTCTGGGGTAAGAATCAAATAGCTAAAGTATTGCAATTTTTTTTCATTTTGCAGCTGTTTTGTACAATTTACAGACTTGGTCAAACAACAAGATTTCCTGAATGTCACTGATGAAAGATAGTGGATGCGATCTGAAACATCTGAGTCTGATCGTTTCTACAGTCATATTCAGTTGCTTGTCTAATGTCATGAGTAATTGCTTTTTCACATATCAAATAACTTAACTTCCATCGATGTATAACAAATAGCATTACAATGTGAATTTTGATCCCTTCACATACAGCTTGATGTTAATGCCAGTGACCACTTTGGAAATGCGATAAATACAGCCCTGTTTGAGAGGAACCTGTGGGACAGACGACTCAGTAACCAGGTGCTGAGGACAGAGTAAGTTCTTTATTTCTTTATTTCTTTATTTGAATTTACATGTACCACATGCAAAAACAAGTGGAAGGGAGGACAAAACAGGTGTATTCAACACCTTTACAAGTTGTCCTCCCAAACCTGAAATGATAATAGAAAACAATACGAAACCAAACTAGAGTTCGGCGACCTCATACCTCCATGAAAATTTAGAGCTTTCGTAAATTTCATGCAATTGACTAGCACATTAACATAATTTATGCATGGTATTGTTCATCATTGACTAACGTACACATGTCACCATTATAAAATTCCCATTATTAATCATAAAGCGTTTTTGCAATTTTTACATAAATTATGCAAATAAGTTCCTCATTACCATATTTGGTATCTGCTTATATTCCACCTATCATAGGTAGCATGTGTTACATTTATTGAAGTCCAGTTATTGGAAAACAATGAAATTATACAATTTCCTCATAAATCATGCAAATTAGGTCCTCAATTGCATAAAATGTATATCATTATGAACATATTTTGCTAAGGTACCCGCATGCCTAGTATGATGCCAATCCAT
>NC_049989.1:498192-505588 GCF_000003815.2 Branchiostoma floridae
AATCCTTTCTGCAGTTATCCTCTTTAGAATGTCTTGACAAAAACGCCCCTGCAGTTCCGCAATTAAATGTTAGGGGGCTGAAACCTGCCCCACTTTGTCATGACACTGCAAGCTATCTACCAGCCAAATGTCAAGACCATATCACATCCAGGACAAGAGATACATTGAAAAAACTGCCATGATATAATATCCTCATTAATTATGCAAATGTACTCCTATTTTGCATAATTAGTATTTAATCTTGTACAAAATTGTCTAAGGTACCTACATACCAAAAATGATGAAAATCCGTTGTTCCCTTCTTGAGTTATCCTCGTCAGAAGTTTTTGACAAAAATGCCCCTGCTATTCCCAAACTAGACGCTAGAGGGCCCAAACTTACGTAATTTTTTCCTGAGCACAAGAGCTATCTAATGCTTAAAAAGCTTGACCATAGCATGTTCAGAACACCGAGATAGCAAAACCGGAAGTTGCGCTGCAGTACCAAGGCCACACACCAGGGGGCCCAAAATTGACCTTGACCTTCGTCTTCCCAACCCCTACCTACATACCAAATATCATCGTAGTCCATCAAGAGGTTCTCAAGTTATGATGACCACAAGTATGCGGACACACAGACACACACACAAACACACACACACACAAACACACACACACACAGACACACTCAAAACTATACCTCCATTTTTTCATGGAGGTAATCAAACAATAAACATTAGACATCAAAAGTCAGTAGACATGAATATACAATTCGGTGACAATTATACACAGAATTGATTATATACAAAATTATCAAATATCATTATATACAGAGTAAAAAGCTATATACAGAGTAAAAAGCAGAGACAAAAGTAAGTTGTCTGGAATTTATCAAGAAGTATCTTCATCTGTATCCCTGGTGGATATGTGGACTGGAACCAAAGTGCTATAATATATTATCCAGCCTTGCCCAGTGGTTTCTGACTGGCTGTATGTGAGGGTGCTAGGGTACATTACTGTATGGTACTGTATGTGACTAGCACTATACAAAACCACCAAGTGCACAGTCTGACACTCCATTTTCTCAGGTGAAATTTAATGAGCTTAATTACAAGACTGATTAGTCACTTACCAATTGCAACAAAAAACGCTAGCCCTTTGTCATAAAATGTAAGCTTGCGCCCATACTAGGAACTCGGTATGCGGCTCAAGCATCTTTTCTGAAGATGTGGCACAAGACTTAGTGTGCATGGTTGGTTTGAGGTTGTCCTTTCCAATGTACTCTTGTGCCTGTAATAGTATCCAGTATTGCTCTCAACAACAAACTTCAGACTTTGGATTGCTGTTGGAGAGGGCATACTGGTGTGGAAGCAAATGTTAACTAGTAGACATGTAACCGGATGATAATAGTAACATTTTCCTACAGTAGTGTGTTGTTAGTGGCCCTGCCTCTGGACCAAGAAGTCGGATCCCGGCTGTGTCGCTCACCCGACATGCACACTACCAGGAAGGGTTGCAGTCCTTAAGATGTCATAAAAACCATGGTGCTTATTGTGCTTGACAAAAAGAGCTAGGGGAATTTACTGGACAGGTAGTGTCTCGATCCCCAGTCTTCTCTGTCACAACCTGTGGAAGAGTAGCTCCTTAATGAAGTAGTCTGGATCAAGAGGATCATCACTTTACTGTAAGTACAAGCTGAAGAGAAGCAACTCAGGGGCAAATAAAAAAATGCTTTGACCAAACGTATGATGTACAGTAATGCTATGTTACATTTCTTTACCTGACAGGTGGGACATCGATGTGTATGGGATCATAGCACACTACCTGGTCCACTGGAATGAACTACGTAAGGAAAACATTTTGTTGTACAACAGTATTGAATGATGTACTAAATTATATAATACTAACTGCTGTTTGACAAAGATTTCTCCTGACCAACTTCCATTTATTGTAAGAGGATTAAATTGAGGAAGTACCATTAAATTATATTTTATCAGAACCACATTACCTCTTTTCATGTTTAGCCCTTAATACAGTCAAACCTCAGTCTATAGCGGCCACCAAAGGGACTGGCAAAATGTATAGACAGGTGGCCACTTTAGAGAACAAGATGCTGATCAATTGAACAAGAGCACATTGACCACAAGTTACACATTATTAAACCAAGTAACATTGTCTTGATTGTCTCAGAATTCAGCTGACCCTACCAAAATTAAATCTCCTGAGAATATTTGATATTGCCATGCGGAATGTTGGTAAATTTGCCAACAAAGACTTGCACTCTAACGTTCAAGGCATGATCTGAGCCATAGACAGTCCTAATAGAATTAACCAACAATTTGTCTTTTCTATAATAGTCTTCCCAGCTGGCTTGCTGCAGTTCCCTGTGTTTGAATCTACAATGCCAAGGTGTGTACATGTGGAAATTGTGCAAGGTGTGTATATGCATATGGAAAATGTGTGTGTGTGAGGTGTGTACATGTATGGAAACAGTGTGTGCAAGGTGTGTACATCTATAGAAAAACTTGTGTGTGCAAGGTGTGTACATCTATGGAAACTGTGCAAAGAATTGAAATGCATGGAAACAACGTGTGCAGGGTGTGTACATCAGATTCTTAGGAAAAAAGTATGTGCAAGGTGTGGTACATATATTCAGAATCACAGGCAGACACACCAAAAATAATGTCTTCATTTGTCATGGAGGTAATATAATAAAACAAATGACTTAACATTATGCCGTTGCTCCAGGTGGATGGTGTATGGAGCTATGGGCAGTATCTTAGGAAGGGAGATCATCAACTCTGTGGATGAGTTTGGTATGTATGGTCACTGTGGTAAATTGTATACTATTAGTTTATTTATACAATAATTGTTTTTGAAATAGATAAATTGTTTATCTGATACCAATTGCTGGCACTAAACAAACGTGAAGAATCTAGGCCCGAATGGTGATCTGAGTCTTCAGAACAATTAGTCATAGAAACATTATATAATATCATTAAAATGACAAGTTCCTTCAAAACTATACCGATAACAAGGAAGTGCCTATACAAAACGACCTTGAGTCATAATGGTAAATGAAGAATCTTATCATATGCAGTAGTAACCGCTGACTCAATCATTTTGAATGTGAAGATAAACGTTTTTGTTGGTAGATATTAACGTTACCTTTCTACTCATTTAATGATTGGAACAGATATGTAGTCTTGAAGTGCACAGCTACTGATGATAGTAATACATCTCTCCAGGTGGCAGATTTGATGGCAGGGGACAGCTGAAGGACTGGTGGAGTAACAAAACTAAACAGGACTACAGTCAGCAGAGGGCGTGTGTTAGTGACTTCTGGTCTGGCTTCTCCATCAATGTTTTTGACACAGAGGTACACTTTCTAGAGGATACAGAATATAATTTTCAATGTCAAATCTAAGTGGTCAGGACAGTTGAACAAATGACACACAGAGTACAGTTACAGAACAACACAATCAGTCATGTAGATCCTTTATTCTTCTTCAATCTTGGAATTGAATTTCAATTGGCATTCTACAACCACTAACAGTAACTGGTAATCTGGTATATTCTTTTTCCGATGTTTTTTTGGTGCAATTTTGAGCATATATAATGAAAGTAACATGGCTAACTCTTCCTGTACACACTGTCAGGTTCCCATCATAGGAACCAGAGTGGCACAGACCCTGATCGCTGAGCTGGGTGGCGTCAGGCAGGCTTTTTATGTGAGTTTCAAATACAGCAATATTGCGTTGGAGGCACCAGTACAACATACACGGTGAAGACACATGAATACTCAAGTACAAATTGAACACAGACCGTTGAAGAGATTCATTAGTCACGTGTGTAACATTGACTATCATAATTCGACCAGGTGCCATAATACCGCCACCTCAAGAAAACGTTAGTATAGAGTTCTTCCCAAGATTGTCTTGAACACTGAATGTCAAATATCCTAAATGTAATACAATTCAGATATTTAGGTGTTGAAGACAATCTTGAGAAGGCCTCTATAACAACGACTTTTTGAGGTGGCGGTATAATGGCACCTGGTGGAATTATGCGAACGTATGTTACACAGTCAATGGAATGCAGTGACTACATCTTTAAAGGTAAACACGTACCTCCAAATTTTTTATGGCTATCAGTCCACCTTGATCACGGAGTGACCCCGTTCTCGCAAGAGTTGCGAGAAGTATGTCGAGACTTGTGTGGATCTTCTGCCCCTCAACCCCGCCTCCTTGCAGAGAAGGGGTAAATAGGACTTGGACAGCTCCAGCCATCATTGCGGTTCAGCTTCGCACCTCCCAGCTGCTTCTTTGATCTTTCTGTGGGCCTTACGTTGTTCTCAGTCAATAATCTTGACGGCGTCTGAGATAGGTTTGGTAGTTACGATGTGGAGTAGATGTTGGCTCAGTGTTCAGCGGTCCGTTCACCTAGTAATCTTTCTTTGCGGCACTGATAAAACAACTGTTACAGTTGCTGCAAATTCAAATGAAATTGACAGTACAACCCTAACCTCCAGGCCTACAGAGACTGGGTACAAGAGGCAGGAGAGGAACAGATGATCTCCAGCTTGGGCATCACAGCTGATCAAGCCTTCTTCATAGCGTATGCACAGGTAAGGCCACAACAAGTCAATTTTATGGATGACAATTTTCAGATTCCAAGTCTAATGCAAGAGGGGGAAAACAATGGGAAAAAACAAGATGCCAAAATTTTCAAAATAGCACATTATGTTGTATCAATAATACAATTGGCATAATGACAGGTACTGGTAGTCCTGTATTCTAGAAGTGAACAGAGTGACAACATTTAGTAACTGCACTAGAGACTACATTGTACAACTACTGAACTTGTTTTGCTCTTCAACAACTTCACTGAGATGCCCACCACTCTAGTGTCACTTATACATTACACTCAAGGCTACCAACGACACTTTTCTTCATTCAGCCAGATGAAACGAAATTGCTTGGGGTTTTTCCTGGACGTAAGGCAAAAATCAAATTGTGTGTGCTGATGTCAACATGAAATGTACTTCATGTGGCCTAAGGTACTATGAACAAAATGTAATTTCAGAAAGAAAGAATCAAAGCTGATATCACTGAAACTGTTTGAAACTGTGTAATATACCACAAAAAACAATGCTGACATTAGCATGATAATACACCCTTGTTTTGTAAAATAACAAAATGATAGTTTCTGGCATAAATTTTGTATTAAATAAGTTACAAGACAAATATTTGTGCTGAAAAGGGAAGGGGGCCTTCAATTTTGACATGCTTGGTTTGTGGGTGAGAGTGGTGGACAGTGGGACATCTGTGGGACATGACATGTAACTATGTACGGTACAGTAAGGTACATGACATGTATGTACAGTACAGTAAGGTACATGACATGTATGTACAGTACAGTAAGGGACATGACATGTATGTACAGTACAGTAAGGTACATGACATGTATGTACAGTACAGTAAGGTACATGACATGTATGTACAGTACAGTAAGGGACATGACATGTATGTACAGTACAGTAAGGTACATGACATGTATGTACAGTACAGTAAGGTACATGACATGTATGTACAGTACAGTAAGGTACTGACATGTATGTACAGTACAGTAAGGGACATGACATGTATGTACAGTACAGTAAGGTACATGACATGTATGTACAGTACAGTAAGGTACATGACATGTATGTACAGTACAGTAAGGTACATGACATGTATGTACAGTACAGTAAGGTACATGACATGTATGTACAGTACAGTAAGGGACATGACATGTATGTACAGTACAGTAAGGGACATGATATGTATGTACAGTACAGTAAGGGACATGACATGTATGTACAGTACAGTAAGGGACATGACATGTATGTACAGTACAGTAAGGGACATGACATGTATGTACAGTACAGTAAGGTACATGACATGTATGTACAGTACAGTAAGGGACATGACATGTATGTACAGTACAGTAAGGGACATGATATGTATGTACAGTACAGTAAGGGACATGACATGTATGTACAGTACAGTAAGGGACATGACATGTATGTACAGTACAGTAAGGGACATGATATGTATGTACAGTACAGTAAGGGACATGACATGTATGTACAGTACAGTAAGGGACATGACAATATGTACAGTACAGTAAGGGACATGACATGTATGTACAGTACAGTAAGGGACATGACATGTACAGTAAGATTTAAACCAAACTTTTTCTTGCAGACAAACTGTGCTGTAAACACCCCTGCTGCAGACTATCGCTGGGTATCAGGCTTCAATGTGCCACAGAACCTCAGGTATGTCGCACAGCAAGACTCTGCTTTGCAAACCCTACACATGCAGGCCTGTTCTAAAACACTATTTTCACTGATAAAGAGTGGAAATACTGGCTGTTGGTATCCATCTGACTTTGAAGTGTTCATCTGACAAGTATTCCTGTAACAGCATCATTAGTCTAAAAGTGTTCAGTATAAGTTAAACAGTTTATGACACATGAAAAGTGGTCCAAAGGCTATAATATTATGAAAACTGCACATATAACATAGTAATTAGATATTGTTTGTAATCATCATGACTGAGATTACTTCTTGTGCTATTCATATCACTTAAATCTTGAACGATGTGTAGTTATTTTATTTTTTATGTGTAAATTTATGGTGAGTTTCTTCCCTTGTGTTGGAACAATGTTTAAACTTTTCACAATGTGTAGTTATGTATAGGATAGGGCTGGGTACCGGTACAGAAAATACAGGTCCAGGTCCGGTTCAGGTCCAGAGCATCAGGTCCAGGTCCAGACCTGAACCTGATTCGGTATGTGAGAACTTGTGAATGGGCGATACTCAAAACAATGGTCTGTTTCGCACCAAAGATATCTGTTTTGTGGAGTATTCGACTCCCGCTGGCGTTTAAAAATCCTACAAAGATAACTGCCTCTGAATTATTGAATGTTAAACTTGGTAGAAATGACTATAGACTCTACTCAACTTTGCTCTTGTTATTTTCCTCGACCGGTAAGCCCCAAAACGTGTGAATTCCTGATCATATAATCAGTGCATTTTCCAATACAGTCAAACCTGTCTATAGCGGCCACTCAAGGGACTGGTCAAAATTGGCCACTATAGAGAGGTGGCCACTATAGAGAATATGCTAATTAGTTGACCACAAGCAATAAGTTACACATGGTTTTAGTACCCACTGATCTTTATTCACATAATACAGTACTGTTCATGTACTGCAATGATTTTTACACTATATGTATTAAGAAAACAAAAGCTATAAAAAGTTTTAAATGTTCTACAGTTGATATTGTGAGACCGGTATCGTCATATTTCTTGATCTTTCGTCTTGTATCCTTTGATACTTCGCCGTCCGTGGTTCCCGCTCGCGTTCACA
>NC_049989.1:505778-511993 GCF_000003815.2 Branchiostoma floridae
TTTAACACAATTTACCTCCGTAATGTTGGTGTCGTCTATTGACCTTATATGACCTCGTTTGTCAGCGGGTATGGGTAGCGCCAGTTTACGAAGTTTTGTTTTGAAAATAAGTCAGAGGTTTTAAATCCGGCGTAGGGTGACGATACGGCCGCTGTATATGGCCGAACGCGTGCCGAAACATAGATCAGCGGTCCGCGTGGCCGTAATCGGCAGTGTTTTTGTACCTGCGGGACCGGAAATCGTGTGGCCGTGGCCGCGTTGGACAGGTGGCCGCTAAGCCTATTTCTTAATCATTACGAATCCAAGGGACCGACAAAAAGTGGCCACTATGGGCAGGTGGCCGTTATGCAAAGGTGGCCGCTAATACAGGTTTGACTGTATGTCCAACATCCGGTCCACCAAAATTTTTCAGGTCTGGTTTTTCTGGACCGGTCCACTAAGAAAAACGATTTTCTCCGGTACACCCTACCGGTACCCAGCCCTAGTACAGGACATTGACATTTTCATAATAACTACGGCTGATTAAAAGGCTATGGGACGAATGAATGAATGAATGAATAAGTTGATAATACAATGTACATGTATTGTGTTGATTGGCAGGGTGCAAGGAACTCTAGCCCACCTGCAGGAGTTCCAGGCCACGTTCCAGTGTCAGGCTGGTGACAGGATGTTCCAGCAGGACAGATGTGATGTGTTCTAGTCAGACATGGATGTGATGTGTTCTAGTCAGACATGGATGTGATATGTTCTAGTCAGACATGGATTTGATGTGTTCTAGTCAGACATGGATGTGATGTGTTCTAGTCAGACATGGATGTGATGTGTTCTAGTCAGACATGGATGTGATGTGTTCTAGTCAGACATGGATGTGATGTGTTCTAGTCAGACATGGATGTAATGTGTTCTAGTCAGACATGGATGTGATGTGATCTAGTCAGACATGGATGTCATGTGTTCTAGTCAGACTCAGCTCATTTAAGCTAAGGGCACAACCTGCCGTACGTGTTATTTGTCCATACGTTTTTTTTGGGGAGGGCACGTCTGCCACATTTTTTTAAAACGTGGGCCGGGGAAGAGATGGCAACAGCAGGGAGGGAGCACGTCTCAGTGCACGTCACTTGCAAGGTTGCACAGAGTGTAACCATGCCGAGAGCAGTTGCGTGCATTGATCATTGCACAAGTGGTAAGTGAGTTGTACGTATGATGTCTGAGTGAATTGCCACATTACCACATGCAGGCCATACTTACACGTGCTGCGTAAGTACTGTTTCCTTACTCACATTGGCTGCACGGGGCACGCGCGTCGCCCGTACCGACTCCTACGGGGGGCAGATTTGCAGCCCGATTGCAGACAAAGTTGCAAGTAACGTTCTACAGCAGGTCTGCATGCTCCAAAATTTGCCAGATTCTGTAGGATTTTGTACGGAGGCAGTACTTACCACTTACGGATCTCTAAAGATTGCCCACGTTTTGGCAAGTAGACGTATTTGCACATACGGCGGGTTGTGCCTTTAGCTTTACCATGTTTACAGCAATGACAAGGTATGCAATTAGTATTACACTGATTTTTATTGCCAAACTGAGACTGCCACCATATGGAAGGTTAGGCCCTGGAAAAAACTTTGTCAGTGTTTCCAGTTATATAAGTCCCAACAGGCCATAGCAAAAACCTGCCGACCCTAGAGTTTCTTACATGTAAGTTGACCTCTGGCAAGGAACATAAAATCCAAGTGATGAAATTCAAAATAGACTCCAGGACTCCTGTATTTCACACATTTTGAACTGTTGACATAGAAATTTGTACCAATACCAGTAGTATAAAACATTTTACTTCTTAATATACCTGTGCTTGAGTGTAACATTATATTGCTTAAATGTAATTCTAAGATCACTATGGCTGAAGAACAAAAAGGAAAAAAAGAGCATCCCTACCTACTGGCGCTATCTTTTTCAGGACTGCAACAAGAAACACAATAATCTTTTTCCTAGGCCTGATAGCATTTCTTTGACAACACCTAACAAAAACGAGTACATAGCTGCCAATATATTCACTCTAATATCACCCAACCAATTTGAGATTGTAAGGAAAAAAAAGTGCTTCATCCAATGAAATTCATAAATGTTATTCTGCTGAACTTGTTTTTCTAAGTAGATTGAATTAATGGCACCCAATACCATAATACCACCACTAACCATAATACCACCAAGTAAAATGTGCAAAATGACTCTAACTTTTAAGTTACAAGGGAAGCACATCTCAACTATGAATTTTATACCATCTGAATTGCACGAATTACTTCTTTTCTTGTAATCAAATAAATATGGCACTATATGAGCTATGGGATACGCTGGGTAGTAACATTTTACACAGTTAAGTTTCTACCGCTTTAAGGACACATAAGTTACCACTCTTTATGGCCTTAATCTGTTCATCAGAACTTCTGTAAGTTAACTTCATGATTTTTTGCCAGTGCATAGCACCGGCTTTGAATCAACAGAAGCGGTTCACTCAACCGTTCGTTTGGATGCATGGATTTAACCAAACCCTTCCAATAGCTCTTCTAAACACCTGATTGCGTAATTGAGTCAGCGTGGCCAAGCGGTCTGGGGCACTTTACTTATTTGAGCATTTTGCTTCTGCAGCCGTGGATCGTGGGTTCGAACCCCACTTGCTACAATTTTTTTTCTTTGTTAGACAAATCTCTTTTACTATTTTTTTAATAGAAGACAGACCAGTTCAGTAATTCGATGTTTAAAAACACTTTTTAGTGTGATTTTGTTAAACATCCAGGCTTTTTCCAAAATACGCACCGGCCAGCTTTTTTCAGAAGCTTTCTTGTTTCAGTAAAAATATAGCTAAAACATAATGTGGGATTACAACGTTCAAGAATAAAAGGTTTTCTAATCGTTACACAGTCACACAACAATCATATACAATCAATTGCACCTTCCCATTTCAAGTAAAAAAAGCCAGCCAAATTTGCCAGGCCAGAGCAAATATCCTAACAGTTACTCTACTAGCTGCCTGAACTAGAATCAACCCAACGTTAATAAATGCATATTGCAAAATGTTGACAACTGATTGCAAGAACCCATCTTAGAGATAGTGTGGCCTTCTGTATAATTTTATAATTTGATATGTTACAGAACTACCTACTTATACTCCTATTGCCTGTCACCATCACTATCTCCATCAGAAAACATGGCGTTATACAGCACCTCTTGTTGGTTCAGAAGGTGATATCTGGTTGTCTTCTGTCTCAGCAGATCAAACTTTTTTCTTATAAGGCCTGTATGGAGAAGACAAGGTATGTCAGGTATGTCTCAAGTGCTAAATGTCCTTGGTACTTAATAACATTCACACTAACATTACTGTCCTCAGTTCTGAATGAAATTCAAACTAAGAAGGATGTCTGTTGGATCCAGTCTGAAAGTCTCTCCAGTACATGGGACTGTCCCTGGTGCTGAATGACAGTAACAGTAACAGAGATGCAGTCCATGTCTGAATATTATTCACACTAACACTGCTGTCCCTGGTGCTGAATGACAGTCACAGTAACACTGCTGTCCCTGGTGCTGAATGACAGTCACAGTAACAGAGCTGCAGTCCATGTCTGAATATTATTCACACTAACACTGCTGTCCCTGGTGCTGAATGACAGTCACACTATAACTGCTGTTCTTGTTGCTGAACTGATACATTCACACTAACACAGCTGTCCCTAATGCTGATTTACATTTACACTTAGAGTGCTGTCCCCGGTACTGAATGACATTACACTTACACGGCTGTCCCTAGTGCTGAATGACATTCACACTTACACTGCTGTCCATGTTCTGAATACACTGCTGTCCCTGGTACTGAATGACATTACACTTACACTGCTGTCCCTAGTGCTGAATGACATTCACACTTACACTGCTGTCCCTGGTTCTGAATAGCATTCACACTAACACTGCTGTCAGAGTGCTGGATAAATCAACTTACACTGCTGTCCCTGGTACTGAATGACAATGACACTAACACTGCTGTTCCTGAATGACATTACACTTACACTGCTGTCCCTAGTGCTGAAGGACATTCACACTTACACTGCTGTCCCTAGTGCTGAATGACATTCACACTTACACTGCTGTCCCTGGTGCTGAATGACATTCACACTTACACTGCTGTCCCTAGTGCTGAATGACATTCACACTTACACTGCTGTCCCTGTTTCTGAATAGCATGCACACTAACACTGCTGTCAGAGTGCTGGATAAATTAACTTACACTGCTGTCCCTAGTGCTGAATGACATTCACACTTACACTGCTGTCCCTGGTTCTGAATAGCATTCACACTTACACTGATGTCCTTGGTACTGAATGACATTACACTTACACTGCTGTCCCTAGTGCTGAATGACATTCATACTTACACTGCTGTCACTGGTTCTGAATGACATTCACACTTACACTGCTGTCAGAGTGCTGGTTAAATCAACTTACACTGCTGTCCCTGGTACTGAATGACAATGATTGACACTAACACTGCTGTCCCTGGTGCTGAATGATATTGACACTAACACTGCAGTTCCTGATGCTGAATGACATTCACACTTACATTGCTGTCCCTAGTGCTGAATGACATTCACACTTACACTGCTGTCCCTAGTGCTGAAGGACATTCACACTTACACTGCTGTCCCTAGTGCTGAATGACATTCACACTTACACTGCTGTCCCTGGTGCTGAATGACATTCACACTTACACTGCTGTCCCTAGTGCTGAATGACATTCACACTTACACTGCTGTCCCTGTTTCTGAATAGCATGCACACTAACACTGCTGTCAGAGTGCTGGATAAATTAACTTACACTGCTGTCCCTGGTACTGAATGACATTGATTGACACTAACACTGCTGTCCCTGGTGCTGAATGATATTGACACTAACACTGCCCCTGTTTATAACATTGACACTAACACTGCTGTCCCTGGCTTCAAGTAAAATTGACACTGACACTACTGTCAATTGTGCTTGATGATGTCAACACCAATACTGTTTCTGGTGCTGAATGACATTCGAACTGACAGTTCTTATTTTATTTCAGTCATACCACAGGTATGGTTCAAATATATTGTCTTCGTAATGTTTCCTCTTCTGTCATTCTGGGACTAAATGACCGAAAATTTGGAACAAGGGTGGAGAAGGCCAATACCCTCAGGCGTTTTTTTCTTAATTTTTTTAAATAAATGCCCTTAAAATGATTTTACTTAGGTTTTTCGGCCATTTTTAGACCAATACTGTATTGA
Source organism: Branchiostoma floridae (assembly GCF_000003815.2). Taxonomy (NCBI): domain Eukaryota; kingdom Metazoa; phylum Chordata; class Leptocardii; order Amphioxiformes; family Branchiostomatidae; genus Branchiostoma; species Branchiostoma floridae. Next base: position 511,076 of record NC_049989.1, read on the forward strand.
CCTATTTTTGCACCCTGTACCCTGGTATCACAACTGAACGACATGAAATTTGGTACAGAGGTGCCTTGCACATAATATGCCAGTAACACTTCAATAACACTTTTGGTATTTGTGCATGCTTGATTTTTGCTCCTGCACCTTGGTATAGGAGTGCCCTGCACATATGCGCACATGGATTCAATAACACTTTTGGCATACAGTACAACAAAATGCTTAATTTTGAGATTTTTGGCAATCTTTTTTAACAACGTACATTTTGGGCTCCTGTACCTGTACCCTGGATCTACAATCAAATAACCTGAAATGTGGTATAGGAATGATAGGAGTGTCTTAGATATATGACCAAGTGGATCAAATAACAGTCTAGGCATACAGTACAACGAAATGCTTAATTTTGAGGTTTTGACCCGAAAATTACATTAAATTTTTTGGCTCCTGTACCATGGTTTGACAACCAATTGAGCTAAAATTTGGTATAGGAGTGCTTGGACATATGCGCACATGGATTCAACAACACATTTGGCATCTAGATCTACTGTGTTATAACATACTGTAAACTATCCCTTGTTATGAAAGAAAAAGTCTTGAATGTTAAAAATAATTTGTTGTTTGTGTAGCCATTTACATGTATCATAATTATTCCATGACAATTGTGGCAATCATGTGGTGTATAGTGGTTATACATATAGCCTGTTACTGTATAAGTACATGAGAGAAATGCTTATATAGACGAAGATTCCTTTTCCATGCGCTTTACCAATTGTGCCTAAGAAAGGTACTCTTACTTATACGACAGTGGACACTAGTACTTTGAATACTCCATGTACAATAGTAGCTTAGATACTCTGTTTTTTTTTTACAAATGTACCTGTTTGTTTACGAATAAAGCCTTGAAAAAAAAAAATTAAAAAAAAAAAA
>NC_049989.1:512093-515675 GCF_000003815.2 Branchiostoma floridae
GTGATTTTGGAACTAGTGTGAGGGATAGGGCTGAAATATGTTGTATTTGCTCTCGAGCAAATGTCGGCCTTACTAGTGTGTTTTTATAATAACCCTTGTTTTTATAATAGCCCCGCCCTTTTTGAATACAGGATCCGGACTTACCTGGTATACTTAGCTTTTCCTTAGGGGCCTGCTCCCAATCCTTAACAGTCTCCACTTGTTTGAACATTTCACCTTGCACTTTCTTCCTCCAGAGTTTTGTATGATACACAGCACCAGCTAGTAGTCCAAGCAGGAACACTAGGCTACCTAGTGCCCAGTATGCCTGGTCCTGATGGAAACCCTCCAATGCATTTGTGGTCACACTTTGATTGACCTGGTGACTATGTGGAGTTCTTTGTGTTACATATACCTTATCTGCTGGCAGTTTTTGTGTCCTAGACAATGTTGATGTTTGTTGAGTCTGGACTGGACTGGAAGTTTTCTGTACAGTACCAGAGTGTTGACCATTGCCTGAGCCTGATGCTGATGATGTGTCTGTAACCTGTGTAGTCACTCTGCTGGATGCCATCTGTGGTACATGCAGGGAGAACTGTTTCCTAACTGTTGTTGATAAAGTCAAAGGTTTCCCTCGTTTGGACATGACCATATTTTTTACAAACTGGGAATCTGTTACTAGCCTCCTGTCACCAGGTAATATTTCTGAGCTACCTTCTGTGGGTCCAACCGACAGGGCTGTATGTGGTTCTGAACTGCCAGACCCCATGTGGACTTGTACATCTGTGTCTCGTACCTCTGTGTACTGTGTGGAGTTGGTGTGCTGCTGCTGTGTAACTGCAGTGGTGCTAGTTGTTTCAATGTCTGGACAAATGTCCGACTCTTGTTGGTCAGACACAATGTCGGCAGGCTGGAGCAGCCAGTGGGAGTACTGTCCATCTCTGGTCTCCCTGCTCTCCTCACCAGACTGGAGAGCATGCTCCATAATCCAGCCCTGCACCTGAGGAGTATGCAGATTTCATACATATATAAATTATATATATCATATATACATGTATTATATATATACATCAGATAGTCGAACATCAAACTGAGGACGAAGAATGACACACTTGGTCACTACTATAGTGCAATGCAGCTTCTCTATGGCCTGGCATGCTTTTAGCCCCACACAATGGGTCACCTGTACACTTCTCAATAAATATGTTGGGTTCTTTTATGTGATTTGTAACGCTAGATTGCCAGGGCTCGAAACACTTTTTTCTGCATACCTGCGTTGGTGCAGGTAACATTGAAAATTACTTATACCAGACAAATTTTTTCCTGCACCACTCTGAATTTAGGAAGTATGGATCATACTAAAATTGTTCAGGAACCATTTGCTACATTTTTTCTATACTTAATAGTCAGTAACAGTCAATGCAGCTAATAACAATCCACATACACCTACATAGTATGACATTATTGTATAAAACCCAGTACATGGACCAGTGCAGGTAAGGTGCAGGTAGACATCAGAAATACCCACACAGCTCCAATTTTACCTGCACTATGCAGGTGGTATTTTGAGCTCTAATTGCCTATCCCTAAATTTCTCTTACACACTGGGCCCCCAGCCAAGAAGCAGGGTTGTGTACAATCGAGACATGTACATGGTACAGTGTATCCCATACTGTAGAGCATTCAGAACTTAACAAGACTACATTGCAACAATTAGGTTGCCTTTAGTTGCTTGACAGCGATAATGCTTCTCTTAAAAAGCTAGCTCATAATTCCGATTGGTACTTGAGGAAATTTGATCTGTAAACAAATTCCTTTTACCATTACGCTCTACATGGGTCATTGCCAACTATCATGCTTAAGCGCTAAGTACACGCACCTCTGTCACATTGATGTGGGCCATCTCCAGCGTGCATCCCCAGGCAGACAGGGCAAATGGATATGTGTGTGTGAGCTGTGTGTACGGGGTGATGATGTGTTTCCTCAGGCACCTCCGGACAGTCTGCTTCAGCACAGCCACCTGCGTCCCAGGAGCACAGGGGTCATACAGGGCAACCACTGCACCATGCTGCAACACACGACACAACAGTAGGTCATTAAGAACCCTGGACAGGGCAACCACTGCACCATGCTGCAACACACGACACAACAGTAGGTCATTAAGCACCCTGGACAGGGCAACCACTGCACCATGCTGCAACACAGGACACAACAGTAGGTCATTAAGCACCCTGGACAGGGCAACCACTGCACCATGCTGCAACACACGACACAACAGTAGGTCATTAAGCACCCTGGACAGGGTAACCACTGCACCATGCTGCAACACAGGACGCAACAGTAGGTCATTAAGCACCCTGGACAGGGTAACCACTGCACCATGCTGCAACACAGGACGCAACAGTAGGTCATTAAGCACCCTGGACAGGGTAACCACTGCACCATGCTGCAACACAGGACACAACAGTAGGTCATTAAGCACCCTGGACAGGGCAACCACTGCACCATGCTGCAACACAGGACACAACAGTAGGTCATTAAGCACCCTGGACAGGGCAACCACTGCACCATGCTGCAACACAGGACACAACAGTAGGTCATTAAGCACCCTGGACAGGGTAACCACTGCACCATGCTGCAACACAGGACACAACAGTAGGTCATTAAGCACCCTGGACAGGGCAACCACTGCACCATGCTGCATCACAGGACACAACAGTAGGTCAATAAGAACCCTGGACAGGGCAACCACTGCACCATGCTGCATCACAGGACACAACAGTAGGTCATTAAGCACCCTGGACAGGGTAACCACTGCACCATGCTGCAACACACGACACAACAGTAGGTCATTAAGAACCCTGGACAGGGCAACCACTGCACCATGCTGCAACACAGGACACAACAGTAGGTCATTAAGCACCCTGGACAGGGCAACCACTGCACCATGCTGCAACACAGGACACAACAGTAGGTCATTAAGCACCCTGGACAGGGTAACCACTGCACCATGCTGCAACACAGGACACAACAGTAGGTCATTAAGCACCCTGGACAGGGCAACCACTGCACCATGCTGCAACACAGGACACAACAGTAGGTCATTAAGCACCCTGGACAGGGTAACCACTGCACCATGCTGCAACACAGGACACAACAGTAGGTCATTAAGAACCCTGGACAGGGCAACCACTGCACCATGCTGCATCACAGGACACAACAGTAGGTCAATAAGAACCCTGGACAGGGCAACCACTGCACCATGCTGCAACACAGGACACAACAGTAGGTCATTAAGCACCCTGGACAGGGCAACCACTGCACCATGCTGCAACACACGACACAACAGTAGGTCATTAAGAACCCTGGACAGGGCAACCACTGCACCATGCTGCAACACACGACACAACAGTAGGTCATTAAGCACCCTGGACAGGGCAACCACTGCACCATGCTGCAACACACGACACAACAGTAGGTCATTAAGCACCCTGGACAGGGCAACCACTGCACCATGCTGCAACACACGACACAACAGTAGGTCATTAAGCACCCTGGACAGGGCAACCACTGCACCATGCTGCCACACACGACACAACAGTA
>NC_049989.1:515775-563573 GCF_000003815.2 Branchiostoma floridae
CAGGGTAACCACTGCACCATGCTGCAACACAGGACACAACAGTAGGTCATTAAGCACCCTGGACAGGGTAACCACTGCACCATGCTGCAACACAGGACACAACAGTAGGTCATTAAGCACCCTGGACAGGGTAACCACTGCACCATGCTGCAACACAGGACACAACAGTAGGTCATTAAGCACCCTGGACAGGGTAACCACTGCACCATGCTGCAACACAGGACGCAACAGTAGGTCATTAAGCACCCTGGACAGGGTAACCACTGCACCATGCTGCAACACAGGACGCAACAGTAGGTCATTAAGCACCCTGGACAGGGTAACCACTGCACCATGCTGCAACACAGGACACAACAGTAGGTCATTAAGCACCCTGGACAGGGCAACCACTGCACCATGCTGCAACACAGGACACAACAGTAGGTCATTAAGCACCCTGGACAGGGCAACCACTGCACCATGCTGCAACACAGGACACAACAGTAGGTCATTAAGCACCCTGGACAGGGTAACCACTGCACCATGCTGCAACACAGGACACAACAGTAGGTCATTAAGCACCCTGGACAGGGCAACCACTGCACCATGCTGCATCACAGGACACAACAGTAGGTCAATAAGAACCCTGGACAGGGCAACCACTGCACCATGCTGCATCACAGGACACAACAGTAGGTCATTAAGCACCCTGGACAGGGTAACCACTGCACCATGCTGCAACACACGACACAACAGTAGGTCATTAAGAACCCTGGACAGGGCAACCACTGCACCATGCTGCAACACAGGACACAACAGTAGGTCATTAAGCACCCTGGACAGGGTAACCACTGCACCATGCTGCAACACAGGACACAACAGTAGGTCATTAAGCACCCTGGACAGGGCAACCACTGCACCATGCTGCATCACAGGACACAACAGTAGGTCATTAAGCACCCTGGACAGGGCAACCACTGCACCATGCTGCAACACAGGACACAACAGTAGGTCATTAAGCACCCTGGACAGGGTAACCACTGCACCATGCTGCATCACAGGACACAACAGTAGGTCATTAAGCACCCTGGACAGGGCAACCACTGCACCATGCTGCAACACAGGACACAACAGTAGGTCATTAAGCACCCTGGACAGGGCAACCACTGCACCATGCTGCAACACAGGACACAACAGTAGGTCATTAAGCACCCTGGACAGGGCAACCACTGCACCATGCTGCAACACAGGACACAACAGTAGGTCATTAAGCACCCTGAACAGGGCAACCACTGAACCATGCTGCAACACAGGACACAACAGTAGGTCATTAAGCACCCTGGACAGGGCAACCACTGCACCATGCTGCAACACAGGACACAACAGTAGGTCATTAAGCACCCTGGACAGGGCAACCACTGCACCATGCTGCAACACACGACACAACAGTAGGTCATTAAGAACCCTGGACAGGGCAACCACTGCACCATGCTGCAACACAGGACACAACAGTAGGTCATTAAGCACCCTGGACAGGGCAACCACTGCACCATGCTGCAACACACGACACAACAGTAGGTCATTAAGCACCCTGGACAGGGCAACCACTGCACCATGCTGCAACACACGACACAACAGTAGGTCATTAAGCACCCTGGACAGGGCAACCACTGCACCATGCTGCAACACACGACACAACAGTAGGTCATTAAGAACCCTGGACAGGGCAAGCCTAACTAAAGATGCTTGTACATGGAGGAAGAGTTTAGATCCAGGTAATAAGATACACCAAATGGTAGTTACTCAAGCAACTGGATATGACCTTAGAGGTTGGTCATGCAGAATCATGTTAGATGTAGAAAGTGTTGTTGTACTTTATACAGTTTATATCTACCCAAGCAAAACTGGCCGCATTGATTTGCATCTCGTACTCTTCAGTATACAGGTACAAAAAATTGGTGTGTTACATCATGAGGCAGTTTACCAGGTATTCAGTGCGAACAAAAAAATGTTTCCTATGCATACTTTCATCATTCTATGTAGAAACCATTGTGAGTAATGACTGTCTCACCTCTATGTTGTGCAGCCATCGTTGTGGAGGCAGGTATTTGTAGGTGCCGTACCTGGCCCACTTTGGCCTGTGCATCCCACTGTAACAATCAAAACAATCAAGCAATCAGTGATGGCAGACTTCACCCCTTTGAGGTTCCTTCTCTGTTCTTGGTCTTCCTGAGTTTTACCCCCACTGACATCTGTTTCCCATAACATTAGATAAATGTCTCTCTACCCATTCCAGTGTCAATTTGGACAATGCAAATGTGTTGAAATTCCTTCTTCATAATACACGTATTTTGAATATTTCTAACTGCCCCTGGTTAGGATAGAAAGACTCCTGAATCAGACACACACAAACACACACAGGCGCACACACACACATAAAAACACACACACATAAACACACACACACACACACACATACACAGATACATGTAACGTTACAAGCAAACACACACATGCACACACAATAAGGCTAAAACCAGAAACAGTAGAATATGTTATGCACTTTCTTGGAGATGAAATAATCTGACGAAACCTCACATTTAAACTGACATCACTCTGAGCTCTCAAGTTTTTTGATGATTTTTGAGCTTGAATTAAACTGAATTCTGCAGAGCTTTCATAGGTAGTTCTTACCTGTGTGGGATCCTCTGTGTGTATGTGATTCTGTCCCTCATACATTTGTGCATTGGCTGACATGTAGAGAGAACAAAAACAGTGAATAGAGTAAAATCACCTTTGAAAGAGCATAGAATATTAATGCTTAACCCATGTCTGTCAGATATGACATAATCTGAAACTGAAACATGACCATAATTTAAGTACAATGCACATGTGTGAGCTAATAACACTTTCCCGTCCCTGGTGATGAAAACACTTTCCCTATCTCTGGTGCTGAAAACACTTTCCTATCCCTGGTGCTTAAAACACTTTCCCTGTCTTTGGTGCTGAAAACACTTTCCCTGTCCCTGGTGCTAAAACACTTTCCCTTTCCTTGGTGCTGAAAACACTTTCCTATCCCTGGTGCTCAAAACACTTTCCTGCCCCTGGTGCTGAAAACACTTTCCCTGTCCCTGGTGCTAAAACACTTTCCCTGTCCATGGTGCTAAAACACTTTCCCTATACCTGGTGCTGAAAACACTTTCCCTGTCCCTGGTGCTGAAAACACTTTCCCTGTCCTTGGTGCTGAAAACACTTTCCCTGTCCCTGGTGCTGAAAATACCTTCCCTGTCCCTGGTGCTTAAGCACTTTCCCTGTCCCTGGTGCTGAAAACACTTTCCCTGTCCCTGGTGCTGAAAACACTTTCCCTGTCCCTGGTGCTGAAAACACTTTCCCTGTCTCTGGTACTGAAAACACTTTCCCCATCCCTAGTGTTGAAAACACTTTTCCTGTCCCTGGTGCTGAAAACACTTTCCCTATCCCTGGTGCTGAAAACACTTTCCCTGTCCCTGGTGCTGAAAGCATTTCCCTGTCCCTGGTGCTAAAAATACTGAAAACACTTTCCCTGTCCCTGGTGCTGAAAACACTTTCCATGTCCCTGGTGCTGAAAACACTTTCCCTGTCCCTGGTGCTGAAAACACTTTCCCTGCCCCTGGTACTGAAAACACTTTCCCTGTCCCTGGTACTGAAAACACTTTCCCTGTCCCTGGTGCTGAAAACACTTTCCCTGCCCCTGGTACTGAAAACACTTTCCCTGTCCCTGGTGCTGAAAACACTTTCCCTGTCCCTGGTGCTAAAAACACTTTCCCTATCCCTGGTGCTGAAAACACTTTCCCTGCCCCTGGTACTGAAAACACTTTTCCTGTCCCTGGTGCTGAAAACACTTTCCCTATCCCTGGTGCTGACAGACTTTCCCTGCTCCTGATGCTGAAAACACTTTTCCTGTCCCTGGTGCTGAAAAAACTTTTCCTGTCCCTGGTGCTGAATGCACTTCACCCTCCATTGATAACATTTACAAATTTAACTTTTCATTTTACAAGTTTGTACCCAGATTACCATGAGAACAGTGTAGTATCTTGCATGTGCACAGATGTAAGATTTTATGACAAGTAATAGACACAAAATAACAATTAATAGTGATTTCAAAAGGGATTATATTTGGGAAAGGTTCTCACATTGGATATCTTTTAAAAAATTCATGTCAGTACATGATATCATAAGATCATTACACTAACCTCTTTTGGTTCAGAACAGTTGCTTCTACTTGGACTCTAAAACAAAAACAGAATTGAAAATATGACATAATTAGTTATGTATCACATGTTTTTTTGTTGTTGCTCTTAGTCCTTGAGACTTTAGAGTCATGTAGTTGTGTAACAGGCACAGGGCTCAAAATACCACCTGCATATAATATTTTATGCAGGTTAGTACACTGTCAGGTAAACATGTTGTGCAGGTACTGTATGTCTACCAGTCCAGTACCTGCACTGGTCCATGTTCAGGGTACATGTCATGCAATTAGCCTTTGGATGTGATTTTGCAAATAAAACATTATATTACTGCTTCCGCCATAGGGACACATGTGTAGCTGTGTAATGGTGAAATTCAAATATTAGAAGCATATGATACTGAATCTAGGCCTGCTACTGCTCCCTTCCAAGAATGGTCAGTGTTTCCAAGAATGGTCAGTGTTCCAAGAAAGGTCAGTGTTTCCAAGAATGGTCAGTGTTTCCAAGAATGGTCAGTGTTTCCAAGAATGGTCAGTGTTTCCAAGAATGGTCAGTGTTTCCAAGAATGGTCAGTGTTTCCAAGAATGGTCAGTGTTCCCTTCTAACTAAAGTCAAAGTCAAACAAACTGCCCCAAATCAGGTCTGGTGGAACATCACACTCTAAATAGCAATGGGGGGAAATAATGGTCACACAGAGTTGGACTGACATGTAAGTATAATGTACATGGTATGAAGACAAAAAGTTAGAAGTGTAGATGAACATGCACATGTGAATGTAAAGTGATTGCTCACAAAAATCAATGTAACATAAATTATTATAAGTTTTAATGTTTCTACAATGATGATAAACATCGAATGATTATGACACTCACCATGTCTCCATATACAGGAAAAGGTTGTTCATCTTCACACTCATATTTTATGCCTTCTAAATCCACTGCTATGTCTGTCTGTTGAAATAAAGAATAGCATTTTGATACAAATGTATCATGGAAATCAAGCTGCTACAATACTTGTACTGTATACACATGCAGATGACCATATCTTATACAGTACAATGTATCTGGTACAAACTCACTGCTTCTTGCCAACACACAAAATCTTCATACATGTAATAATGCATGTAACACTTAGTTAACTTTTATCCACGGGGTAACCTATATCCGTTGTTTATAAAAGCAGGGTATTTTGGGATATCAAGTAAGCGGACCACAAATTTTCAAACTGCTGTATTTTGAAAATATTGCAACTTGAAAACAACGTCCGTCGACTTGATATCCATAAGCAACCTGCTTTTAAAACAACGGATATACATGTAGGTTACTACACAGATAAAGGAGAACTAGCATTACTGCAATAATTTGCCAAATGATGTATTCTTAGACAATCATTACTTATGCAAATGAGGTCTTCATTTTTATGATTGATACAACAAACACAAAGATATAAATAATGGAAGGTTTGCTGCTATACCATAGAGAGATGTTAGAGGGCCCATTATGGAACTTGAGCTATTGTACTCACAGGCACACACAGGAATGCTGCCAAAGATAGCTTCTTAGCAAAGGCAAAAAGGCCTAATCTAATCCAATAAACAGAAATAATAAATGAGGGAATACAACTGTGAATTCTAAATGAAGGATTTGATTCATACTATGGAAGTCACACACTAAGATATGTAATTCCTGATGCTTTTGTTGAAGATTATAAGAGCAAGTTGAACCAGACATGACAAAGCCTTGACCATACCGCTGGTAAAAATGGTAAGCACTCATCCTCAATTGAGGTGAATCATGATGTCTTTTTGCATTTTAGGCCAAGCACACTGGGTCACACTCTTCTTAATGCTAAGTCTATTTTCTTGCTTGGTGCTTCCATGTATGCCTGAAGCTCAGGGCCTCATACACTGGACCTTTGGCTTTATGTCTCAGTCCAAAATGACAAATCAAACCCTTTCCAACATGTCCGAGCTGGGGCTGACCCGCGAATCGAGCTCTGGCCCACGGCCCATTAATTTTGATCCAGCAGTGTGGACACGTTGCCGCTTGCGCCACTGGTACATGCGCAACACTGTTTATCAGGTCTAGAGAAACACTGTTTATCAAGATGTTACTGGTGGCTGTCAAATATGACAAATGTGTGATGTTAAAAGGCAATTTCATGCAACATTAGTGCAAAGTACACAGGCAGATTTGAGGTTGAACAACGTAAGATTTGCAGGATAAGAAATGGTGTAAATTCTTGTGTCCTTGGGTACATTTAGATAATCTGAGATACCTCACGGTAATAGCAGTACAAGTAAACAGATTAGACTAATAGGAATGTACTGGTTTCTGTTTCTAAGCAACTATTCAAGAAATTATTCCCAAAGAGATTCAAAACTAAGGAAAAGACAACATTTCAAAGCAAATACACATTTATACACATGTAGGTCACTCTCAAAAAACTGAACCCCAAATACTTTTATTACTTGCATGTTTATGTCACTACAGATTGCGAGCAAAATAAAAAAAATAACCAACCTAACAACCAAGTCAACCAACCAACCAACCTAACAACCAACCCAACAACCAACCTACCAAACATCAACCCAACAACCAACCCAACAACCAACCCAACCAACCTAACAACCAACCCAACAACCAACCTAACAACCAACCCAACAACCTAACAACCAACCCAACAACCTAACAACTAACCCAACAACCTAACAACCAACCCAACAACCAACCAATCAACCTAACAACCAACCCAACAACCAACCAATCAACCTAACAACCAACCCAAAAGCCAACAAACCAACCAACCAACCAACCTAACAACCAACCCAACAACCTAACAACCAACCCAACAACCAACCAATCAACCTAACAACCAACCCAAAAGCCAGCCAACCAACCCAAAAGCCAACCAACCTAACAACCTAACAACCAACCAATCAACCAACAAGCAAACAAACCAAAAACCAACCAACCAACAAACCAACCAACCTAACAACCAACCCAACAACCTACCAATCAACCTACCAATTCCACCAACCAGCCGGCTGACCAACTGACCAAACAACCAACCAAACAACACTTCATTTGTTATCCGCCGCACTTACCAGGTACCAGCACCTACTCTGGTTGGAGAAACACTTACCATTGTCACACAGGCCAGGCTGTTAGGACTATATACACATTAGATCAGACCTACATGTACGTTGGGATGACCAAGTAGACGTGATGGTGTCTAAAGCTACCAAGTAACTATTCCTCATCAGTAGATTACACTGATCTGGAGTACCAGCATCCGATCTCACCATCATATACTGTTATATTCGCCCCATTCTGGAATATGGTACTCCTAGCTACATGTACATGTATATAGCTGAAGTGCTGCATTAGCAAACAGTCTGTAGCCTAGAATGAGTCCAGAAATGTGCCTGCAAAATGATCCTTGGACGCCGGTACAACTCCTACTCAAGAATGATACAACAACACAAAGTTCAATGCCTATAAAACCACCATCAGATCTTGTGTGTTGACTTTGCCACCAAAGTTGAGACATCTCCACACTTCTGTTCTTGCCTGCCCCACACAGTGTCCAATAGTACAGCAGAAATTTGCATAACTCTGGTTGGTACCAGCAGCCTTCTGGGTCAGACTCAAAGTGTATACAGGACAAGCACCATTGCAGCCATTGTGGAAATGCTTAATGAACTCTAGCTGAACTTTACTCTATTCAGCGACACTACTGTTATTGCATCTTCATGGTGACTTACAAACTACAAGTCTGGCTTGTTGAAGTATTCGAAGTCTATCTAAATTCTAAGCCTTTCAATAGCAGAATACTTCAGAAAATTCAACTTAAGGCCTCACCAACACAACATATTTGTAATACTGCCTTGAAAATCATATTTCAACCAGAAACAATATTGTTATCATTTTATTAGTTTGACATCTGACCCAATCAGAAATAGCTATACACAGGAAATTGACCAATCAGCGTGAGGGATTTAGATGCAAGCATGAACTTTTACCCTCTTGAAATAAAACATTTCAGTCTAAAATCATAGAAAAAAGTTACTTCAATTCAGTCCAATCAGAATGAGAGCTCTCGAGATACACAAAAAGTAGACTGATTGCCAGCCTCCGTAGTGACCGCTGGCTCAATCCTTTTGCTTGGTAACCACAGGCAAAAGGAAGCTGACACTCATGCTACACAAAACGTTCACGAATTCCGTATCACCAGAGGTACGACCCAATCGTGGGTGGGATCGCCGGATAGCCAAATTTTTCTATGTCATGTCAATCCGAGATTATAAAAAAAGAGCATAAGATGTGACATCTAATGCACATCACATCAACAGCTTTATTCACCAATTCCAACAAAAGAACTGCAAGTGCGCAACTGCAGTTGTTCAGATTTTCAACAAGCCAGTTCGAATAGTTTGAATCAAATTATGGAGCCCCAGGCGCTACTCTAAAATGCCACTGAAAGTGAAATGAGATCAACCACAACAGTGCCTATCAGTTTGGATTGTGGTATATGATAATAACGTTTAATGACCTGCCTATTCCTTGGCATATGTATATATGGTGTCATGATGCTTGGTCCTTTGCTATAACCACCTCATAAAACCACAGAGTGAGCGAAGCAAACTATAGTTTTATTCGGTGGTTATAGCGAAGAACCAGGTGTAATGACACCATATACACTGAGGAACAGAACAGGCGGGTCATTAATGTCATTAACTCTTAATTAGATACTAGCAAAGTACCATAATTATCATGGTAGTTGAAAACAGTATAATGACCCTCTATTTAGCGTGGTGGTCCCTAAATGATTATTATGTAGTAAGTGTAAGTACAGTTAACTAGAACCCTGTACTGTGGCTCCCCGTTGGTTGCTGACAGTGTGATGAGACCCTCCAAGCAGATTGGAAGCTGGGATGATATGGTGGAAGGAAATCATGCTACCTAGACAGTGGAAAATTGAATGTCACAACCCTGCAGTGAAGCAGGAAATATACTGAGTCTGATTGTGGACCCAGTCAGCTGACAGCCCACAAGTTAATGTTCTCACAAGTAAGAATCAATTTCATGGTACACAGCATGCGACCTCGCCATGGATGTCGACAGGAACAGTCTAAAACCATCTCATCGTGGAAACTTTCTTTGCAGAAGGGATATATCCAGCATTTAAGGATCAGGCTATTTCTAGTGTGCTTATGTCAGCAAAATTCAACATTTCTTTATTAATTTTGACCATAACTATTCAATGGACATAAATTTTGTACAAAACATACATCCTTCTGATGTTGCTGAACATCAAATCTGACAAATCATACCTCCAGTTCTTGATTCCTGTCAATAGCTATAGGTAGTCAACTTGAAGTGAATTTCCATCCGTGATGTCATAGTAGACACAGAAGCTGGTTCAGACTTCAGGCATTGTCACATGATTGTGATTTGTGAAAAATCTTCTTTTGGGAAGCAAAATACATGAAGCAAACATTATGAAAACATGCAAATGTGTGTACTTTACTATGATTGTGCACTGTACTTCTTCAACATGCATTGGCCTAACAGTTAAAGTTAAGATTTCATTTCAGTCATACAAAAAAAGCTATAGCTTAAACTTTCCCTGGTGCTAATGTGCTTGCAGTAAGTTCCAATTGGTAGTTTGATTACTGCCTAAAGGCAACAGGCATCCAGTCAAGAACCAGAACAAGCTAAATTACAGATGCAATACGGAGGCGCTACTGGGCCAAATATCACATCCGCTCAGAGATTAATTCACAGTCAATTTCTGCAGGGACTTAACTCTGATAAAACGTAAGAGAGGGCTGCTATACATGCATGTACCTGATACAACATATGAAAATATCAGACAAAAACTGCATCCCTCTGGCATGACAATTTGCAAGAGCTGAATTAAATTGACGAATATTAAACTGTAATTTCTAACACAAGAAATTGGCCCAACCCATGAATATTTTTGACTGATCATTCGATGTCAGTGAATGGACAATTCACTGCTTCTGTGACGTCCTACATAGATAGCACATGTGACTCTGTGAGCAGTGGATCATAAGTTACAGAAAGTCAATGGTGCCCACCGTCTCTGTTTAGGGATGGTTGTAAAGCTCTGATGCAGATGGCTTCTTTGATTCCACTTTCCAAATAAGTCTGGTTCTGTATCCAAGATTCTTACTGTCCAGTGGAACCGAGTGTCCAGGGTGACTCTATGTACAATGTATGTGTTGAGAAACTTCTGAGGTTGTGGATTGAGGGTGATTGTATTGAAGGAATCTGGTTTTAGATAATGTGTCAAAAAGATGTGTCAAAATTTTGGTGCGTCCAATTTCTTGTGTTGGGAACCACAGTTTTAATTTACTGTAGATGCCTTTAAGGTTGCAAGGATTTAATTTCGCGGTAGCGGGAAAATTACTTTTTGCAGTGGTTTTAAGTTTGGGGTAGCACCTTGCACTGTTAGTTTCTTACTGCCATGGAAAAATGTTTGTGGCGGTCTTAAGTTCGTGGTGAAGCGGCCACCGCAAAAACCGCGAACATTAAACCACCGCAAAAAGTTTCTGCATTTACAGAATTCAGAATCACTTCTACGAACACAGATGAACTTTCTAGTTAATTTGCAATATAGCAGTTGGTAAATATAACATGCAGCATTCTATTAAAGCTACTCCAAATTACATGCATGATTAATTGGCCTATAATTGCTGGCATAAAGTAGTCTAAAATGTCACTAGACCTCCCCTTCCCTCCCCCTTTCAGCACTTGTACACTCCCTTTGCACAAACTAGATATTGTACACTCCCTTTGCACAAACTAGATAATCAATGGTACCATCACCCACGATTATCACTCGCTGACAGCATACCACATGTAATCAGGGTTTAATGTATGCCACCGATCATCAGTACTTCGAATTAGTCCATGACTCCACCAACATTTACCAGCCACTGATGATAAATAACTACGGTCCAATTATGATTGAATTATCTTTATGACCAATCAAAGCTAAGATCACCTATCTATCCAAACATGATCTTTAATCCGCGGAGCTACACGTACTGTACTCAGTCAGTCTTGTCTGATATTTTCCTCTTGAAATCGCAGAACCCACAAATTGTAGAAAATGTGGGGCTTTTCGTCTCCCTCCTCCAAAAAAGAAGTCAAACCCAACCTGTTAAGAAATAGCCAACACTATAGCCTCAGTGGAATATTGTTTAATTGTTCATTGTCACTTGTACATCTCCTATGTTTATACCATGTACTTGCAATTAGCCCTCGGGCATGAACTTGCAAATAAACTTCTTCTAGCGAGTATAAACAGGTCTTACAACCATGAACTTGATTTAACCCTTATTTTCTAGCCAGTTAGTTGGCTCAGCCATACATGCACAAGCAGCTTAGCATGTCTAAGTTGGTAGCTATAAGGAGAGATTACATTCGTCAAGTGTGTAACAATCTATTTTTATTATACAAGTATGTAACAAGCGAGCTTGCACTTTTCCTCATTTGTCTGATTATCTACCTTTGCAAAGACGAGAAAGAAGAAGAGGAATTTTAACCTTAAGAGGTAAATGATGGCATATTCATACAAGCGACACTTGTAGCTTAGATTGCTTGATTGTCATCTGCCATAGACCATGTAATTCAGGTCAGGTTAAAGCCCCCCTATATTATAAATGTTTACAGATAACAACAAAAAATATGGGGATAGCTCTGAAGCAAGCTTATCTATCAGTGATTAATGTAATCTTGATTACACTGTTTTACTGACAAATTGTTGTTACAATATATACTGAACGTACCGACTTATAATTACCAGCAACCATTGTTACACTTCATAATGTGTGTTATACAGTTTAGTTACTGAAGGTAGCTAACAGAAATCAAAGGGGCTTCCAACTTGTCTTTTACAGTTGCAATTTAGACAAACCATATCATACACGAATTCCATAAATAGGTAAGTTCGGTAGGCATATCTATGTCATACCTGAGCCAAGATAACATTGGAAACGTGTGGTTTGGATTTGGGTTATAACATTCAGGGGTTCTACTGTTATCACATTCGGCTTCCATGGATTCCGAATAAACTTTCAAGCACTTCTCGTGTCTAGCTGTCAAATATACAAATACTGGTACCGGATTTGGATGTTATTGATAGAATGCTGCAGCTACAAATTTGGTTGGAAGACATTATTACAAAACTTTAAGTTTCTCAACAGTGTCTGGAGCATTTTTCAAAAGTGCAAAACTTAAAAAAAAAAAAAAAACAAGGAAAAAGTATAAGTCATGAAGTACATTCAGCATGTGTACAGACTGTAGTAACCCCTGTGAACTCCTGTTGACATGATAATATCCTGTCTAACTGACAGGACCTGAGGGATGTACATTAATGGTAACACTACACTCTGGGTTAATAGCACCAGTGGGGTATGTAAGGTCACCTCTAAACTGTGTCTCATCATTGTTACATGTACCACTAGTCCTTCAAGGCAAATTCTCTTCTTTTTTTTTCATACAGAGATATGAAAAAGGAAAAATGTATTGCCCGCCTGATCTTGACACGGAATCTTGTGCGCCTGACACACTAAATTGTTCATGATTACTTTGAACTTTTAACGCTGCATGATAACAGAATTATGTAGAATTCCCAAATGATGACTTTGAGGACTATGAGTATGACCATTATTCTAATTTTTTATATCATCAATTATTGATTAGTTTTAATATCGTTTAACTTATTGTTTACATCATTATCGTTACCATTATTTTATCTAATGTATGATTTTAGATTTAAATTTTTGTTTGCATGTGACTGTATGTAACATTGCTTGTTTCATTACCTTGGTTATGTCTAGTTTATTCATGTATTCAGGAGTATTCAGCATCACCCTCTGTCCCAGCCCTCCCATGGCCATGGCTGGAACACCCACCACCCTTAGGGTGATCCTATCCACAGTCGGGCTGATATACAATCCACTATATACACATGTATACTTGTAGTGTATGATGCACTGCAGCTGGCGCAAACGCTACTGTAGTATCTGAAATGGTTGGAATGTGCAGACTGAACATAGTTTTGCATTTCCAAATCACTCAACTCAATGAGGTTACATCAATACATGAATTGTATATTTTCGATCATAGCATTTGTGTGCGTGTGTGTGGGTGTGCATGTGTGTAGAAGACCAGCATAACTCGAGAACTCTTAGATGGATTGTATTGATATTTTGTATGTGGGTAGGTCTTGATGAGACCTGAAAACAGTTTGATTTGGGCCCCCTAGCAACTTGTTACGGTACTGCAGCGGAATTTCCTGTTTTGACATCTTGAGTTCTGGTCATGCTGTAAACATAGGAATCAGAATGAACAGGTCAAATATATACCTGCCTAAGTGATGAATATATAGTTGGTACAGATTTACTGCTAAGTCAATTCTCTAGGGTAAAACATAAAATGACATGGGATATTATGCATGACGACATATTTCATGAGCAGAAATTCTTAACATAAGATTTCCCAAAGGATTCAATGTAATTTTTATGGCAAAAATTGCTTTCTGCATGACATGCACATTTAGGGTTGTTTTCAATGTTGAGAAAAAATAAAGTTATTCAACATTTGGTTAATGTTTGACAAGATGGGAATATCTATCCACATGTTAGTGCTATAACAGGCTGGAAATACTGATTAAATGCAATGCATTTTTGTGCAACCGAGGGTGCCCTGAGATATTTCTACAATAATTGTACACTTGTGTTAAGCACTGTCTGAACTGTCTGTAGTCGCCACGCATCAACAAATGATGCACGCGACCGATTGATTGATTGATTGTTTAGCATATATTCTTGATATTTAAGTATAATAAAAAGATAATATTAATGAAACTGTTGTTGCATTGATTATCCAAAATTTTGATTTGATCAATAGAACGTATGTTGCAAGCCATGAATAGTTCTGATAACATTGTATTTATTATAACATTATCTTATTACATGTCACAGACAAGCCCCAAGTATACTATAGGTAATGACACCCTTATGCGTATGGAATTAAGTCTATTAAAATTTTGCTGTTTCAAATTTAACTTTCTTTGATTCCTGACATAGATTTGTTCAATCATGTAATTTACTAAGTACTTAAGTTAATGGCCCATGCTGTCTTATGATACTCAATAAGTACAATATGCTATTAATATTATAGTACTGCTTAAAATATGACTCAAACTCTCATTTTGCTCATGGCAGGTCAGTCAACTAAAAGTGTAGGTGATCTATGTCATTTTCTCATTGTGTTTGTCCCTTAAAGATGTCATATGGTTTGTTACTATTTTCAATAACGTTCTTACTTCTACTAAAAACAGTTACTGTAGTAAAACGATATTTTAGGATTGCATGGAGAAAAATTATACTGTCTTTGCAGTATAATCAAGCAAAGGATAGATAGTGAGTGTGATTTGCTTGTGAGTGTTAGCTGTGTAAATTACTAGCCTTTGTTCTTCCCCAAGGCTTGATGAGCAGAATGTTGGGAGAAAAAATGGCCCGACTACAGTTTGCTTTGGGTGTTGGTTGTAAGCCGGCTCCGGCAGGCCTAAATGATGCCATAATCACCAGGGGGCGGCTGGGGAACAGGTGTACGTGGTATGATCCACCGTCAACTTCACCCATACATGACACCTCTGGAAGTCTAACAACATCATCTACATCCGATCACTACATATCAGCTAACAAGATTACCCCTGCCCAGGCCGTAAAACCACCTACATGTCAACCGTATGTAATACACGCACACATCCCCGCCAATGGTACTTCTCCTATTACACTGAGTGAAAATCCCAAACAAAATGCAATTTTTCAACCATCAGGCGAGGTCCACCGGGAGGAGGATCTCATTTCGCACAGGTGCCTAAAGTAACTTCAGAGAAGATATTGAGTTTCTGCTGCGGATTATCATTCTGGTCACGTCCTGGTCTCAACTCTCTGGAAACACTGTGTATGGATTACTCAGGGAGGGCCTGCCTGACATGAAACAAGGACCATGAAACAAGTAGATAATTGTTCCACATAATCTGGCAAAGCCCCTCCCTGCCCTTAGCCATTAACACCAGTCATCCATACCCATTTATCTGATGTCTGACAGGTGCAGCGCCACATGACCACTTCACACACTTGTTTCTCATCTGTAGATACGCTGTGAGAGGAGACGGACTTCAGACCTGCAGACAGGCCGAGGTGTTTCTACATGCAGCACATTGTGCAGGTAGGTGGTTTCCTTTTGTGTAAGCAACCATAGTAAACATGGTGCCGGAAAAAATACACTATTTCTACAGTGTTAAACTAACATCTTCTTGCTCCAGGTAAAGTTGATCCTTTTGGGAATAATTTGATTGTAAAAAAAATATGACTATGGGTCTGTCAAACTACTGCTCTGCTTTTTTATACAATCTTCCCAAAGATTTTGAAGTAAAATGGACACGTTTAAATCTTAAGAATTCAGAAGTATCCTTTTGGGTTGATATACATGTAAAAGTAAGGAAAAAAGCTGTGAGAAAAGTCAACATTTATCAGCAATTGTCCATGTTTTTCCTTCCCTTTAACCTAATGTTATTGGGTTCACCTGCAAAGTAACAATTGTAATGATCTGAATTTTGATAGAAATTCATGGAAGGCTTTATAATCTCCACTTTAACAGAAAAGCAAGGAGAAGTTGAATTTATCCAGAAATAGTCTCATTTTGTATCTCTATCTGTGAACTGTATCTTTTCAACATGTTTTGTGTCACCAGGTCCTGTACTTTGCCCAGTGTGGCAAAATGTGCAATAAAGGTCTTCATTCATATAATCTCAGTAGTGCAACTTAAAGTTTGTTCACCCCATAGAAGTCTGACGTTAATGCAAAATATGTACTTTAGTTTTTTTGAAATATCTAAAATAGTATTACTGTTGTGGGCTTGCAAACATTTGCAATTCAACATATACTTGCAGTATTGAGTAGAGTTGAGGAGTGTGTTTTTAGATTAAAATGTACAGACATTTACTATGATATTGTGACTATTTGTCATCAAAATAATGTTATTACCCTTGGAACTCTTGAATGTCTAAATACAATAATTTATGAATAGTAAAAACACTGTTCCTGACTAAACTTTATCTTATAATTATTATGAGGGTTTGATATATCTGGCTGCCCAGTTGCGCTGCCGAACCATATTGTTTGGCACAATCTAGTTTCACACTCAGGCTGTGCACCACACTACCAGGTAAAGACTTTTTGTTTGTACATGTGTAGGTAGAAACTAATTTGGTGTTGTGTGAGCAACCTTAACTGCTGCATGTACCAATGATCAAATTCAAATCAATGTTACAACATCAAATCAGGCTTGACATGGAGAATGATTTTGTTGAATTTATCCACTGGTTTTCAGCCATCCACCATTGCCTTTGTTGAACTGATGTTTTCATGTATTTTGTTGACACTAAATGCGTGATTGAAAAACTTACAGTATTAGAATTCACTTGCAGAGTGCACAATTATATTGGCCCTGTGGCAACCTAAAATGTTCATGGACAACCTTGCACTTGACTGTTGCTGCCCATAGGGCAACCTGCCTATGCAAAATATTACGAAAAGACCTGGCAAAAAGTATTCTGAACATGACAGTTACTATAAAAGTTCTGAATCATCAGTAAGGTGAGAATGGATGACTATAATAGTATGTGCATCTATGTTAAATTTTGATAATGGTAACTTCTCTACGGACTGAAGCAGATGATATAGTATATCTGACAGTGTACACATATCGTCTTTATCTAAAACTCTGATCTTCACATGATGAAGATGATATCTGCATGTCCGTAATACAGAAATATCAAATAACACCATCTCCACTTGTTCTCAGCAGTTTGTGATGACCTCCAGCCAACTGTTCATTAGTCGGATCAGAAACTTAGCTGGAAAAGATTAAGCTTTGCCAAGGGATCTGCACTAAAAATCAGTACTTAATCTGATTCTTAATCTGATTTAGCAGAAATGAAAGAAAGTCATCAAGCCAAAGAACCATTCTTGGATTCAATCAGGCCCGAGCCGTTTTTCACTGACCTGGAAAACGATACGCTTGGACAGGGACTATTGAAACTACAGACATTGCACAATTCTTCTTGAATGCACTTTCTTTCTAGTGGATTGTCTGTAAAATCTGGGGGCAGTAAATGAGCCCTTTCCACCCAATATGTACCAGACAAACAATGCCTACAATTGATTTTTGCTGCAAGGTGCTTGGCTTCATTGACAAGGAAAAGGCAAGCTACTAATTGGACATCTTATTGCTTGCCTCTTAATTGACTGAGCCAACAAATTCAATCAACAGTTCATATGTCATAGGACAAAACAACAATGTGTTGGACATCTGTTCCTAACAGCGCGGAACGTATAGCGCGCTATTCACTAGAGATGTTTGTCTTGCGTACGCCACACCAATGTCCCAGGCATTGCTTCTTGGATTGTAGTAGGAAAATACCTGGGACGGGTATACTAAGGTGAAGAAGAAAGGCTTCCGAGCTGGCACCATGCTACCACCATTTGAAGGATACTGTAAATGCAGAAATGTTCACGGTGGATTAATGTTCGCAGTTTTCGCGGCAGCCGCTTCACCGCGAATTTTTAAAAAACGCGAACATTTTCCAAAACAGTAAGAGACTACAGTGCACGGCGCTACCACGAAATTAAAACCACCACAAAAAGTCCATTTTCCCGCTACCATGAAATTAAATCCCCACGGACTTAAATGCATTTACAGTATCTCACTGGCTGACAGTGCAATGGACATCCAACAACTAGCTGACAGTCCCTGTAGCTCAACTGGCTGACAGTCCCTGTAGCTCAACTAGCTGACAGTCCCTGTAGCTCAACCGGCTGACAGTCCCTGTAGCTCAACTGGCTGACAGTCCCTGTAGCTCAACAAGCTGACAGTCCCTGTAGCTCAACTAGCTGACAGTCCCTGTAGCTCAACTAGCTGACAGTCCCTGTAGCTCAACTGGTTGACAGTCCCTGTAGCTCAACTGGCTGACAGTCCCTGTAGCTCAACTGGCTGATAGTCCCTGTAGCTCAACTGGCTGACAGTCCCTGTAGCTCAACTAGCTGACAGTCCCTGTAGCTCAACTGGCGGACAGTCCCTGTAGCTCAACTGGCTGACAGTCCCTGTAGCTCAACTGGCTGACAGTCCCTGTAGCTCAATAAGCTGACAGTCCCTGTAGCTCAACTAGCTGACAGTCCCTGTAGCTCAACTGGCTGACAGTCCCTGTAGCTCAACTGGCTGACAGTCCCTGTAGCTCAACTGGCTGACAGTCCCTGTAGCCCCAATTAGTTAGTGATAACTCAGGGAAACTTCAGTTTAAGTCCTGGGAAGCACATTTTGGCTGGGGGTGAACCCGTCTTTTGGAAAGGACGTATAACGAGGGTTTCATGTTCAGAGAGGTGCCTATATAGAAAGCTCAAATTTAAAAACCCTAGAAGGACTATCAACCCCTCCAGGTAAAAATCACAAAAGCAGGGGAACTTGCTGACCTTTGTACAAATGTACCACTAGGCACTACAAGGTGAACAAAAACAACTGGCTAACAATCTTTTATTTGTTTAGCATAAGATTCTCCACAATCAACCAATCTACTGACGTTCATAAGACACATCTTGGGGAATCAGGCTCCAGGTCAAAGTGAAATGGGTCCAGTTTAGCTCACTAAAGTTATTCTTTCACTGGTCGTGACAGAGAAGACAGGCACTATGTACATATGTAGTAAACAAATTTACAGTTCTTTATTCAAGGAAAATTCCCCTAGCACTTCTCAAGGAGTACAATGAACAGAGGACCCAGGCTTAATACATAACATCCCGTCTTAAGGACCCTTTCCAGCAGCCTGTATGCTTGGTGAGTGACAACACCCAGAACTGAACTCACGACTTCTAGGTCTAGAGGAAGGGTCACTAGCCACTGCTGGACTATGCATGTAGCACTTCAGGGCTTAAGCCATTTGCATTAAGAAAATTGTTTGTCAAATCTGGCTCAGCCTGAATTCACTGCAAAATCAGATCCTATTAGCTAGAAGCTGAGAGCTGCACTTCGTGATGTCAGAGTTTTGATCCATAAAACCCATGTCCTGTCAACCTCTATCAAAAGGCAAGAAATGGATGCTGTTTACCTTCGAAGCTTCGCCTAGAAGTAAGGTAACCGTTATGCTTTTGGCAGCATTCATTTGTATGTTTGCCTGTATCTGTGTGTGTGTGTGTGTGTAAACAAGACAACTCAAGAATGCCTGGATGGATTGTTTTAATATTTGCTAATTGAGTAAGGCTTGATGTTAAGATCTAACAATGAGCCCACCTTGCTGCTTGTTACATGTATAATAAAACCTCAGTCTACTTTTTGTATCTTTCGATCTGAAGGTAGTCCCCATTATAGCTTCGTTCTTGAAAATTATGTTGTTGAATTATGATGTTGAATCACAAACAAAACCACAAAAAGCTACTGCAAAGGCATTTAAGTTCGAAGGGGGATTCGTTCGTGGGAGTGTTTGTGGTGGTACTGTGTTGGCAATAGCGTTATAGTCACATACTGTACAATAATGGGAAACCTGGTGCCCTTACGGACAGATAGTTAGAAATTACCTACTAGCGACTGTAAGCTACTACTGTCGGACAGAAACGTCGCTTTCAGTGCTGATATGATCAGTTGCCACTGACATAACTGACTCTACCCTCTGGATACATATATACAATGTACTTAATAATAAATATGTACAATGATCAGGTCTGTGTTCATTTTGTGCTTAAATTTTAGTATTCATGCATCTTCAAATCAACAGGCATCATCCAACACATCATGATGTACTGTACATGTACTGTAAAAAATTTGTCCAGTATTAAATTAATACATGTATTTTACAGTACAGTACTACATGTACATACAAGTAGCAGTAATAGACAGGCAGGGGCAGGCAGGGAGATGTCAGGGTGGTTTTAAGGTGAAGTGGTCATTGTAAAAACCATGAACATAATCAGATTTCACTCATGAAAGCAACTTTTTTTTTGCCAAAATTTGATTTTCTTCGTATGCTCGCCTCGTGCAATTTCTAAGTTCCCAAAGGATGGATTACATACTGGATGTCATCCATATAATCAAACCAACATGGACTAAACTGTTATAAGCATATTCTCATTGATCATTTAAATCACATGCTGATTTCCATAATTAATGTCCATTAGATCAATACATTCCTTTCCATCTAAGTTGCCTAAAGTATGTCTAACTTGGTCAAGGTCATATAGTGCCCCAATGACAGAAGCAAAGTTTGTAGATGAAGATTTGCTCCTCCGTGGGGGCTGCTGAAATGTCAGGGAGGAAGGGACGTTCCTGAGAGGGTCTGTAATGGGAGCTCTGGGGCAGGGGGAGATATAAATTAAACACTGTACTGTAATATTAGCCCAATCAAACACAACTACAAACAAGAGTCCATAGGACACAAACCTCCATGAAGAGCGCCGTGAAGTACAGTGTAACTAGTAACATTTACATGATTCATGCATGGTGATATTCATTATTGACAAACTTACACATGTCAAAAGTGTAAATTTAAATTACCATCATTTATCATCACTCTGTTTTGCTGTTTTGAATATCAAAAGCCCATGAAAAAAACTCAGCTATTTGGGTCATCAGGAGAAAAAAATGCATCACCATTGCAGCAGTTTAATACAAAATGGTTGCGCTGGCCGACCAACTACTCCTCGCACAAAAATTACACAACCCACGGGCTTTTCAGGAAATAAATCAATCTATGCTCAGCTATAACAATCACCAAGCAATAGGGAGTGAAAGTTAGGGACACAACTGCGCACTTCTGGCTTATTACAGCATCCTTCCGCCAACTCTGGTCAGATTTTAACTCCTATCCGAAACTGAAGTCTAGTTATGGAAAAGAATGGAAATATACTATTTCTGCATATTAGGTTACATTTGCATAACTTGTACATGATTACAAACATCTTTGCCTAAGCTACCTGCATGCCTAAAATGATGGAAACCAGTTGTAACATTCCTTTTTTCAGTTATCCTCCTTGGAATGTCTTGACAAAAAAGCCCCTGCAGTTCCCAAATTAAATGTTAGGGGGCTCTAGACTGCACCACCTTGTCCTGATGTTGAAAGCTATCTGCCACCCAAACTCAAAGAAGAATACAAAATGTATGTGAAAGAAGAAAAAATGAGGCATCTAGAGTTCTGTATTATATACTCTGTATGTTCAATTATTTGTTCAACCTTCCTGACCACTTGATTCATAGACAGTAACTTGAAGTATGCCATAATTTGAATAATGAACCATATATGACAAATACAGGAAGTTCATGTAGCATCAATTAAGATATGCAAATATATGTAAGTTTGTCATTTGCATATCTGTTGACAATTTTCTCCTTAAGTTATTTCTCTGATTCTTTTTTAGAAAAAAATTGGGGTTGGTCGGTCTAGAAAAAAATTTTAAAAACTTTTGCAAAAAGTCGGGGGTAGGAGAGATCGAGGGTCTTACTCAAGTTACACAACAGAAATAACAACATTTCAACATTTAGGGGGTCCCTGGTAGCAAAGTTCAAAGTTTGAAGAAAAATGATAAATGTACCATCTAAAATAGGCACATACAATTAGAATTTGAGGCCCATAGTTTTTAAATTTAGTAATTAAATTTGAGAAAGGAGAGGCAGTAAAAAAAAAACACGAGGTGTGGGCATCAATTTGAAAAGTTTTTGTTTTTGTTTCAAATCGGAAAAAAGAGGGTCGGGAAATCAGAGAAAATAAAATTGGAGTGGCCTTAACTCCAAACTCTCAACATGTATGCTCAAAATGAAAACAGCCTCATATCTTCAACAATCATAGGCGCATTAACTACACAATGTATGGAAATTATACCCTAATTTGCATATTTAATGTACAATGTTGACCTCACCCAAAGCAAGATATGTCACAAATATGACATTCCTATCATTTGCTACGTGTAACATGTTGTGGCCATTTCTATTTGAAGATGAAAGTAAGGTAGTACCTATTTTCATAGTTCATACTCCTTGATACTCGTATGTTTCAAACCAAATTACGGTTAACTTGAAGATTCCAAACTTTTTGATGGATTTTATAAATATGGGAATATGAGAACTATAATTATACCAATTTGCATACCAGCGTTTACTTCATCGCTTTGTATATAGTTACTGTACATTTTTTATTTTCATCTCCTTTTCACATTCAGATGCAACAGAACTAAAGTAAAGGCGAGGGAGCTGTTCAATGAACAAACTGCTGTGCCATACAATCTGCAACAGTGTCCACAGAGGTGGGAGAAGAAAAGAAACGAGGCACCAGTGGCAATAACAACTCCTCATTGGTCATTCATCACTGATGGAAGAGATGCATGATGCTATGATGTCACCAGGAACTGGGCTAACCACACTAGGTCTGTGACCCCTACTCTTCTCGACATGGGTGCTGGGTTCTGTAACATGCAGCAGTTTGATTCAGCTAAACAGTCATCCCTTCCAGTAGTGTCCAGCTGTGGTTCTGGGTTTTGAACCCAAGTTCCAGCCATAGGTTATGTTATTTCTATAAAAGCAGGATTAAAATACTTCATAACATTTGACTGCAGTAAAACACTGTCAAAGAAGTTTCCATAGTCACTGGCCATGGTGAGAGACAGCGGATCTGATGGTTTCCAAATCTATCCAGGTGCTTAGGAGAAACTGTTACGTGTCTAACGTCTAATGTCTAACGTTCATCGACACACAGTGACACATCATTCCACCATGGTACAGACTTTAGCACAGTTCAGAAGATTCCATTTTGAGGGGATTTTCAGTCTCTGCTTTTTGGTGGTGGTGAGATGTGCTGTGAGCGGCCCGGCGGTGCCGTGCACTGTGGTGTTTGCGGAGGCTGACAGCGACGCCTCGCCATGCCTCTGTAACCACGATACCAACACTGTGGACTGTCAGACCAGAAACCTGACCGTAGTGCCGCCAGAATTCCCCGCTCGGATGAAACGTTTGAACTTGGAGAACAATCTCATTACTGCGCTATCCCGGGACCAGTTGGGCTCCATCGACTCGCTCATTCATCTTGACCTTTCTAACAACATCATTAACGATATCGACGACAACGTCTTCGGGGGGTTAATCAACCTGAAGATTCTCGAACTTGGCAACAACAATCTAAAAATAATACGGAACGGAACATTTTCTGGTCTGTTCAATCTCCATCAGTTAAATCTGGAATCTAACAAAATAGCCACCATAGACCCCCAGGCCCTGACCCCTCTGTACAACCTCAGGCAATTAAACCTGCAGGCCAACAAAGTCAGCTCAATACAATGTGCCCTTGTACAGAATCTGACCTGGCTGCAATTACTGTCTCTGAGGGCCAACCCCATCCAGCTGATTGAAGACCAGTGCTTTTATGGCCTGATCAACTTACAAGACATCCAACTCAAGCGCTGTAGTCTGACTCAAATCAACAACGGCACATTCAAATACTTGTTTCAACTGTCCACTCTGAATTTGGCCTGGAACAAAATAAGTCAGATATCGACATTTGCTTTTCGAGACTCGGTACAGCTGACTCGACTTCACCTGAACAACAACAACATTTCCGAGCTCCCTGCAGGGGTTTTTGCGAACCTTACAAACTTACAAAAGTTACACCTCCATCATAACCCCATCACATCCCTCAGTACAGATCTCTTCACAGACTTGCGTAGCTTGGAATTCTTACTTCTACATAACTTAAAACTATCTTCTCTACAGGTAGAAACCTTTGCTGGGATGCCTCCCTTACAGTATCTGGATCTCAGTAGTAATTACCTCCAGAACCTACAGAGGGGATTTGGCTCAGTGTTCAAGCCCTACTGGCACGTCAAACTGTCTGCTAACCAGTGGAGGTGTGACTGTGAGATACAATCTATCTACGAATTCCCTTGGATTGCGAATGAAGTTGTGTGCAGATCCCCAGCCAAGTTTCAGTACATGTCTCTAAATCAGATTCCTTACTCAAATCTATCGTGTACTCCACCAAGTCTTACAGGGACGACGACGTACGCCTTTGCTGTGATCAACGATACAGTTTTCTTGCACTGTAATGCGAGCGGATTTCCTACTCCATCATTGTCCTGGCTCCTGCCCCAGGGGACCATGCTCACCTCCCGGCCAGGCACTGACCTACAGTCTGAAGGTGAGAATGGCCTGACTCTGGTGATTGAGAGTGTTCAGCCCAGTGACACAGGCATATACATCTGCAACGGTAGTAACCCTGGTGGGAGAGACTTTCTCATCACCTATCTGAAAGTTTTTGACCCAGACTGCGTGGTAAGAGTAGATACAGGGAACAAAACGTTAGGAAATGATTCGTCATATACAGTATTTGACATCCAAGCGAACTGTAGTTCCGCTGAATATTCTGACGGCCTCTCTGGTGTTCTGGCGCTAGGATACTCAGAGTTCACTTCTATCACTGAGACTAAGCTGTGTCCAGATGGCGTACCCTGTACAAATGCACCAAACAAACGTTCATGTGAGACAGGTGCAAAGTCTCAGCTAAAGCAGCCACAGATGGTCGCAGCCACGGCACTCAACTGTAACTACCTGGTCACCTGGTTTATCATCGGCATTGTTGCTGGCATCAGTCTCATCATCGCATGCTGGATCGGATTTACTGTGCTTTACCGAAAAAAGGTCCGAGAAAGAATCGTTGTACAACAAGCAATAGAGAAATGGAAGCGAAAAAATAATCAGAAAGACTCAAACTTGAAACCAGCTTTTGGCGTTCATGGCCAGCAGACAAGGAGGAAAAAATGCAACAATAGAAACGCCCCAACAGCTTCATCATCAGATGTACACTTGTCTGAGAATGGGGACAAACCTAGGACTGCTCATGTTGCTTTTGCAGAGGATGGAAATGCTATTAATGGACAAAGTAAAAAGCTTTCTAACCATAGTAGCCCGATAGATACTGATAAAATCGGGCTGGAACAAAGTAGTGAAGCTTTAAGTAAAAAAAGTACCACGGAAAATGAAACTAGTTCCACAAAAGGTTTGGTCTCAGCAGAAGGCATGGGAGGAGTAAAGTATCAACCAGGTAATCGTGTTCAGAGCAACCAGAACAGGAGAAAAGCTTCCACTGGAAATCAGATGGAAGGAAAGCAACTGGTTAAAAATTCAAAGGGTTCACGTGAAGGTCCGACTAAAAGAGGCAACGGGCTGGTAAATGCTGTACCCAATACAGGAGCCGGCAGGCAGACTAGTGGACAAACTAACATGACTAATAAACAAGCTATGAGACGATCCCCTTCATCATACACTTCACCACCAAACTCCACTATGAGACCATCCCCTTCATCATACACTTCACCACCAAACTCCACTATGAGACCATCCCCTTCATCATACACTTCACCACCTAACTCCACTATGAGACCATCCCCTTCATCATACACTTCACCACCTAACTCCACTATGAGACCATCCCCTTCATCATACACTTCACCACCTAACTCCACTATGAGACCATCCCCTTCATCATACACTTCACCACCAAACTCCACTATGAGTATCAAACCATCCTCGTCATCATACACTTCTCCAGCTAACGCCACGATGAGACCATCCTCATCATCATACACTTCACCACCAAACACCACCATGAGACCACCTTCTACAAAGTACAACTCACCATCCTCATTTTTTGAGAGAATCTACTCTGATTACCTTGGCAAGTAAATCAATTGATTATAATTATAACTTAAATGTAGAATTACTAAATTTGTTACCAACACAATTACTATTGTTGGAAGCTTGTTGACAATTCAATGGCTTTTGTTTTAAGTGAGATTGCTTCAATAGTTTTTTCTACAAAAATACCTACAGTCAAACCTGAATTAGCGGCCACAGTTGCATAGCAACCACCTGGCCATTGCAGTCACATTTTGTCGGTCCCTTGTATTTTTTCCATTGACCTAAGCATTAAGAAAGTCTATAGCGGTCACCTGTCCAACGCGGCCACGGCCACACGATTTCCAGTCCCACAGATACAGATTGACTGAAACACTGCCTAGTGCGACCATACAGCGGCTGTATGCCTATTGGAAGGTATGTGTGCCTTGAACATTAGACAGTAAGTCTTCGGCAAATTTACCAACATTGCGAATGGCAAAATCAATCGTTTTCAGTAGATTTAACGTCATTGACAATTTTAAGACGATCAAGACAATTTTACTTGGTGAGAAGGATCAGTGGGTACTGAAAACATTATCGCTCGTGGTCAGTTGATAACATTTTCTCTATTATTAGTGCCCACCTGTCTATAGTGGCCACATTTCTCCAGTCCCTTGAGTTGTCGCTATAGACACAGGTTTGACTGTAATTCCAAATGCATATGTTTTTGAAGTAATGAATGACTCTCAAAGTTCAAGTAATACCTTGTTTTATCAATGTCCTACAAACCAGGCCTATTAGAACAGTTGATTAGTCTCTTTGCAAAAGAGGACAAAGAGATACCAGGCCACCATTTTAAAGCTCCCTGGCTTTGTATAGTTGTAGCTTACAACTACTGAAGAGCCAAATACTGTACAGCAAGGTTAACTGAAAATTTATTTTAAATTAAAGCATGTGCATATAAATGTGACATTTAGAATAATCTAAAAACAAGAACATATCATTAAGTTCCATTATCCACTATTTGATTATGCTGCTGCCCAAGAATCCCTGACGAAGCGGTAGGCAGCCACCGGATAGTCTTCACACCAATTGATTTGTGAGAGTTCTGTGTCCATACTGTAGTTATTGCATAATCTGATAGTATTCAGCTAAGCTAAGGGCACAACCCGCCGTACGTGCAAATACGTGCTGTCTACATTGCCAAAACGTGGACAATCTTTTGGGATCTGTAAGTGGTAAGTACCGCCTCCGTACGACCTCGTAGGGTATCCGACGGATTTTGGAGCACGCAGATACGCAGTAGAACTTTCCGTGCAGGCAAAACTTTGTGTGCCATTGGGCTGTGGATTCGCCCCCCGTACGTGCCAGTACAGGCGACGCACCTGCCCTGTACAGCCTGAACATTTTCAGAAATACGTGGCGGACGTGGCCTAAAAAAAACATACGGAGAAATTATTGCACGTACCGCGGGTTGTGCCCTAGCTTTAACATTGAGTAATGTAATCAGCATTGTACATATGCTGATCTATGCGTCACATTGTTTCAGTTAGATTTAGTAATGTAGTTAGATTGAGGTCTACTCAGAGACTAATACCTCTGATGAACATCATGATGTAAACAGTACTAGTTCTTGTGATGATACATCTGAGAGTTGTGTGGTATAGAAATTGTCTGTTACTGTCTGTAGTCAATCTTTTGTGTAAGATGAACATTTAGATCAAAGTTTCATCAAGGACTATATGTATATATTAACATAAGGGGTAAGATTATGTATGACTAGAGTTCCATGACCTCAGACCTTTGCCTTGTAATTTTTCCTCATTACAATGCAAATAATATGCAACTTAAGTGTTTTATTAGCATAATCAGGGCTCAAAATACCACCTGCATATGCAGGTTAGTGCAGGTAAAAATGGAGCTGTGCAGGTATTTCAGGTGTCTACCTGCACCTAACCTGCACTGGTCCATGTACCTTGGTTTTATACATAAATGTCCTATGATGTAGGTGTATATGGATTGTTTTTAGCTGCATTGGCAGTTACCACCTATATAGTATAAAAGAAAAAAATAGCAATGGTTCCTGAACAATTTTAGTATGATCCATACTGGCTAAAGTCAAAGTGGTGCAGGTAAAATTTGTCTGGTGCAGTTAATTTTTAATGTTATCTGCACCAGTGCAGGTATGCAGAAAGAAAAAAGGATTTCAATGCCTGCATAATTGATACAATTCATTATCCCCTCCAAATAACATATCAAAAATATCCTTCCTCATGAAGCTATAGGTATTGTATTTCCTCATACATTATGCAAATAATGTCCAAATTTGAATAATCTATGTCTGGTGATACTCAACATTTGACATGTGTAATTGACATGTGTCACTACTATGTCATCACCGTAACACACCAGCCACTCAGAGACTGTGTCCTACATGTCATGAAAAGATAGAAGACGAATTACACTTTGTTATGAAATGTCCTACCTATGTAGTAAAGAGAGAGAAACATTGTTTAAGAATATTAGAACCAAAACACACATCTCTCCTACTGGTGCAGAAAACGATATTTTCCATATATTGCTCTCATGTTCAACTCATATATCCGTCCACGTAGGCCAGTTTCTTCATAATGTATTCCAAATGCGAGACCAGATTACTCATACATAACTGTACTGTTATCAATAATTTTTTGTTACTGTTTTGTATGCTACTAAGCCTCTTAGTGCTTACTTGTCTCTATAGCTATTAGTTGTTATTGGTTGCCATACATTGTACCCTGTGCGATTGTTGAGCAATAAACTCATTCACTCATTCACTATACAATGGGCATCAATTATCATTTAAGTATTATAAAGCAGTGTCTTCATTAATTAGACAGATCAAGTAATGACTTGCAATTGCATTGTTCAGAATGTCCATACAATTTATATGAGCAAAAGGCCCCCTATGACAAAGGTTATTTGCTTGGTTCAAATTTGTCTACTACTAGTATTATAGATTAATGTGAATAGTAATTAGGAACTAGATGTTAGCCCTCGGGGATAAAATTGTAATAAACGTGCATTATGTACTAGGTGTGACAGTGTACGGATTTTAAATCACTTTTTGACTTGTTGTCTGTAGTTTCTGTAACAAAATTATGGCATTATCTCCCGCTAGAACAATAAAAGTTTAACACAGCTTTTTCAACAGTAACTCACTAGTTTCTACTATTGTGAATTTCCTAATCATCATGTCTCAAGTAATGTAAATTGAATGAATAATGTCTCAAGTAATGTTAGTTGAATGAATCGGACACTATGTTGACTAATATGTACAATTTTGGTGTTGAAATGTACAACTGTTGTAATGTTACTGTTTTTTCAGTAACCAGGATTTCTTGAAAAAATATCTGACAGTGTAAATTCCTAGATGAATAAATAAAGTCTATGTCTTAAGTCTAGAACTTAATAATGCATATGTGATTCAAAGTGATTGAATGGTCTAGGTATATATTTTAAACTTGTTAGAAATGAAGCCATGTTATTTCTCTGCAAGGAACCATTTATTCACAATCCATACTGTCAAATAATGTACTGTCAATAAATTATCTTCTACACATTATGTAGACAGCATGTCTCCTATATATGCGTGTGTCTGTCTCGTAAACCTTGCACCATTTAAAATGGTCATCACATTATCGCTGACCAGTCAATACTACATCCAAGCTTTTTGTAACTTCTATATTGGGCTGACAGGAAGCATACATTACTACCAATTTACAACTAAGCATTGTGATGGATTTGGTAAAAAGATGGCATAAACAAAAAAAGTTACCATTTCTGGTGAGTCAAAATGCCTTCAGCCCCTAAGTAAGAATGCCATAAAACAGCAGTGTGGGCAGAGCGTTCTAATACACTTCAAGTGTGCGGTGTGCTGATACAGGCCAAAAGGAGTGGAAACTAGCTACTGTACGTTTCAGTTTCAGTTTCAGTTTATTTATTTTACCAGCAGTAACACTCAGGTACATAACAACCTGTTTTTCAGGCAATGCTGGGTAAACAAAAATACAATTTAAAACTTTGCAATACTACAATAACACATACAATAGTGCATAACCACAAAACGACATATCAAAACTCACAATTTCACTTGTCATTTCCATCTAGACCTTACAGTTCCTTGATAAACTTATCCAGTCCCAGAGTCTTGCGGTGCTTCAGTGACAGTTTGTTCCACAGTATCTTTTTCGGGGTAGGCAGCTCGTCGTGGGACGAACACACTGTCACATTCATTGCCAAATTTATAGATCATAATTACACATGCTCACGGCACAAGACGAACATGATTCAACAACAATCTTGAATTTCTGTTGGTGACCTACAACTCATGTAAAAGTGTGAAGAACCGTTGCATAATAGCCCGGATCTACGACTGAATGGGCAAAATTGAACATACGCAGCCATTTTCCCGCCATTTTTATATCTACGCTAGCAGTGAAGTGTTACGTCATAGCGGTTGTGACGGACAGAATTTAAATGAAAATTCTTGACAGTATACGTCCGTTTTCTCATGACATTTTGTATGCTCATGCAGGTTTATGTTTTATGCATTTACTGACAGAAAAGGAAGGAACATCAGAGGATGTATAAATGTACATAGCGGCAGTTAATTGTGCCGTGTTTCTTCCTACCGGTATTTTTTTACCCCCTCCCAACCACTCGCCCGTTCGCCGTGTAATTCTGCGGCGTGTTACAATTACAATATTACGCTTTTAGCAGGACAAGAGTGGCAGAAAAGTTACACAGAAGAAGTGGCAAGGGTAACCTATAACAGCAACATATAATATAACTGGAGAAAATTATGCGTTGGCAATTTGTCAAATCAGTATGGCTAGAGAAATCGTCGTAAACGTACCGGTATTATGATAATAGATGTTACATTGTACTCTTCACTCTAGAATATCACTGTGACAGTTACATTTCATGCATCATGCCATGGCTGAGAACTAGGCAGAAATCACTCACTACATTCTACATCATAACTGATCTGAGTCACTTTTCAGATTTTCTGCGTCACTCAGCGACTGGAATAAAAATTCATAACCTGAGTGGAGATTCGGACATCACAAGTCGTTAGTGCTGCATTGTGAGAAAAACTGAAACAGGTCCGGGAGTGAGGACAATCTGCTACTGTCAGCTGAGTGTGCCGGGCACAGTTATAGTTTCCAGGAAACAAAATCTCTGTGTAATGCTTCACATGGAAATATCTAGTCTTGTGAGACCCCATGTGATTCTTGCACAATTTTGAAACAAACGGTAAACTTGGGGCACACAACCTTAAATTTCTGCGGGAGCTATGAGACCCATCTCTAGTGAATAAAGATTTCAAGTCAAAAGTTTTATAATTAAAAGCATCGTCAGCACTAAGCACCTTAAATACACCAAAATGTTGTCTGCGCTAATTATCACACAATGTCATACAATTTGTATGCATACACACACACACACACACACACACACACACACACACACACACTGACATGTTGTTGAAACACACACACATTCAGATACACATTCACACACATAACGTTACACACATAATTACACACACATACTAGTACACATTCACAAATACACACACTCTCTCACACACACATTGACATACAAATACACACATATCACACACACTAATATACAGAAACACGCATAATTTCACACGTACACACACACACACACACACACACACACACACACACACACACAAATATGCACATTCCAACACACTGCTAAGGGTAAACTGTGACGGACGCACAGACAATAGACAGAATCACGTGCAGACAGGGTTCACTTCTCACTATACTTCATTTTAAAACTTAACTAATACTTTAAGTTACATTATGCTTTAATTAATCTTAGACAGTTGATGTTTGGATTGACAGATCGTCACATTCAACAAGCCGACTTTACCTTGCCATCGTCACACACGTCCCGGGTGTTCTGCGCATGTCTGACGTTGACGTCGTCCCGCTCGTGTACGACGTGTCTCCTCCTGACGTCCTCTTCACCGACGCAAACAAACAACAACAAAGGCAGGACTAGGAATATTCCGCCAACTTTCTTCCTGGTCCCGACCATTTTCACCTTTGACCCTTTGGTCTCACACCGATGTTAATTCCCATTTATTTCACACGATGTTTGTGCCGGTTCCTGGCTGTTTAGGCCTGGGGCGCTCACGTCAAATGGAAAATAAGAAAATTACTACTGTTCTGTCGTTTGACAAGAATTGTCTTGGTCTAGTTCGTGTTTCGGGCAACATTCCATAAATTATGCATTTGTATGTGTTAACTCTAACGTTTAATATTAATTACATGACGTGGTGAAGTATTGATTTAAAGTATGTAAAACACTTCAATTAACGTATTCCTTTGCCATTGTAGTATTTTCTCATTGTTTATGCCAACTAGGTCCTAATTTACATGACTTGCATTTAAGATACCTGCATACTTGAAAACAGAGGATTGATTAGTCAACAAGGAATGAAGGAAATTTTCATGACTTTTGACTTGATGAAGAGCAACGTAGTGATGCGCATTATGCAAATTGGGACTAGATTTGCATGATTATTGAGCAAAAAATGAAGATGACTTCCCCAAACATCTGAACTTCGTGATCAAGAAGCCTTTTAAGGCCCTTTTAAGCCTAATGGGAAATATGTGATGTAACGTTAATGTTTAAAATATTAAATCACTGGAAAGTTTTTTTTTTCTCCTAGTGGCCCTCAGAGCCGTCAAAGCAATGCATACGTGTAACTTGGGGTGGGTACCAGTACAAAACCGTTTTTCTCGTGATCATTGGAACGGTCCAGAAAAAC
The DNA here is from genome assembly GCF_000003815.2 of Branchiostoma floridae. NCBI lineage: Eukaryota > Metazoa > Chordata > Leptocardii > Amphioxiformes > Branchiostomatidae > Branchiostoma > Branchiostoma floridae. The sequence goes on from NC_049989.1 coordinate 548,586, forward strand.
CGGACCTGAAAAAATTCGGTGGACCGGATGTTGGACCTATTGGAAAATGAACAGATTATATGATCAGGCATTCACCCGTCTTTTGGGCTTACTGGTCGAAGAAATTAACAAGAGCGAAGTAGAGTGGAGTTTATAGTCCTTTCTACCAAGTCTACCAGAGGCAGTTAGTTGTAGGATTTTAAAACGCCAGTGGCAGTCGAATGCTCCACCAAAGATATTTCTTTGTAGCAAAATGGACCCGGTGACTGTTTTGAGTGTCGTCCATTCACATATCACATACCGAATCGGGTCCAGGTTCAGGTCCGGACCTGGACCTGATCCTCTGGGCCTGAACCGGACCTGGACCTGAATTTTCTGCACCGGTACCCACCCCTACTTGTAACTATTTATAGATTACAAATTTGAAATTTGTTTCGGCAGGTAAATTAGCCAACTTCTGAACAAAGGTTGGATTACTCGCGGGAAAAATGCTGAGTAACTAAATGTTAGTATATATATTACATAACGTTATACTACCGAAATGATTTCATCAAGTCGATAGTTCATAGGATAGTAGAGTTTTCTTTTACACAACCAGCTAATATCACCTGCTCACATTTCGATGTCTATCAGACACCTTGATCAGAGCTTCTGACTGGAGTTCTGCTTCTCGCCGCTATATGTAGAGCCGATGTAGGTGGCCAGTTTGCGGCGAGAACACAATCACAAACGTTGCTAAGGAACACCGTGAAAAAAGCGGCTGAAAACAGTACAGGCGTAGCCAGTGGAGTTAAGAAACAGTCTAGATAAGGAATTCGAAGTTAACCCCAATTATGAACCGTGACGAGGGGAGTAAAAGCGCCACCTACATCGGCTACATATAGCGGCGAGAAACAGAACTCCAGTTAGAAGCTCTGAGGAAGGTCTGATAAGCATCTAAACGTCAGCAGGTAATATCAACTGTTGTTGTAAAAGAAAACTCTACTATCCTGTTACATAATTTATACTATCTTTGGGTGCACGACACTCGCTGCTTAGAAAACCACTTAAAAGCTGGTATTATTGATCTTTTACAATTGTCAATTTTGGTTTCAGTCAAAAGTCAATGACGTTAACAAGGTAACATCATGTTTCCACACCGCCTTTATTTGATTTAAAGTACATGTATCCTCTAATACTGCATGTAAGCAAGGACGCATAAACTGTATTTCAACAAAATGAGGTCTGGTTACAGACTAGTATTGAGCACTGAAGGACTGTAGAGGTACAAGTAGCCATATTGGCAAAACGCCCTAAACAAACAAGCAAACGAAAACTACGGTAGATAGCCTCAGACATGCTTTACATAATCAAATGTAAATCATGCAAATCACGGGCTAATTTGCAACATTAATGAGGACAGTTTATGTTAGAATACGAACAAATATGTAACTGAAAGAGAGAGAATTATAAGGTTTACTGTTAAATCTGATTGGCAAAAATTCCCGAAATACCACAACAGTCCGACCGCCCGTGCGTAATTGCACCACATCTTTGGAAGGGAATAACTCGGGAAGGGGTTGACGGATCATCGTGATTTTCGATATGTAGATAACTTCGGAGATGCCTTCCATAGATAAGGACTACTAATGCAAACCAGGGGCTAATTTGCATAATCAATGACCACAGTTTTATAAGGCACATAATAGTAATTTCATTATAGAAGAGAAATATCGACAGGCATCAATTATGCAAATTGTTACCTAATTTACGTAATCAATGAGAAATTTTGTATTATAGTGTTAAATGACGAAAATTCCATTCTTGCTACATTTTGCAGCAACATGTACGTTAAGTTGAACATAAGACGGTAAGTCATGTAAATTAGGGTCTCATTTACATTAATAATCATAAACAACCGTCGCCATGACAATAGTTTTTATTGCCACACTTACTGTAGTTGCCTTCGGCATTGTATAGTCTATGAGCTTTTGACATATGAGTAATTAACTATAAATGCACGATATGTGTCTGTATGTATTCACATATCATTCGACGTAGATATAAGTCCTGCCACCCCTTCCCACAGAATTGGTATTTCCCGAGCTACTCCGTTTTGAACGTCACCGGATATGTCATCGAATGAGTTGAAAAAAGGAATATAGTATATTGCCCTCTTGATATTGAAATATATCAATTTTTAGTAGCAAGTGTTCCTCTAGATCTGATCCACTTATAACTAATTTAGGAAGCTGAAATTTCACATGTGCTCATATAATAGTGAGTCTCTCTATGGGTTACATGCTAATTTTCATTTCTTAACTCTCAATGGTCATCCTTTACAGCAGATAGAATGAAGTGAGCTGCTGTATTACAGGCAGTTTGAATAATAGCCAAATGTGCGATTTGTTGATTAAAGGCTTTTGTAGACTGATTTTTCATTAACCAAAATAAACTAAAGTTTAACCATTTAAAGACCAAGCAGTGTGCCAAGTTTGATTAAGAAAGTCGGTTACGGAAACTTTAATCAGCCCACCCCTGATCCACGGCCCTGGCGACTTCTCTCATACCTCACTTCACCCCAGGAACGAAAAAAGAAAAAAAATGATGGTCGAATGTGAAAATAAGCTTGTGGCTTGATGGCTCGAACCAAAAGTGTTGCAACAGCAATGTTCCAACGTCCGAATCAGGTATTCGAACTTTCGATGGCGCCGTACTCGGCCCACTCGAAACAGTTCGATTTATTCGAATGGAGCCCGTGTGATAAGCCCAGGCCCTACGGAAAGTTATCAGCCGGTCCGGGACACCAGTATCGAACGTTTTCGCGTCACAGGTATGACATTAAGACAGTTATACACTTGTACATGTTGTGTCAGGTACATGTAGATAGGATTGAAAACATCTAAGGTTGATTGATGAATGGGCTACCTGTATGTAAAGTCTATGCATTAGTTTCTGTGCGTGCATAAAATGTAGTTCATAAACAAACCATAAGGGGGCGCTGAGTGCGATACATTACAGGGAATTTTCAGTCGATTCCCGGTTTCAGTTAACGTTATGTTGATGTTCACCTCAATCGTCGCCATGGCAATAACGTTTTTATTGCCAGTCTTATTACAAATGTGTTTTAGCCCCTGAATTTTCTGTGCAAGGTTTTCTACCCTAGCTATAAGACTTTTGTGAAAGGTTTTCCGTCATAGTGGTTTGAATTTCAGAACACCAATGCTCTGTTCTCATTACATATTTTACAAATTGTACAGAATTACGTATGAAATAACAAACCAACCTCTATACAGACACAAGAATATCAGAGGATTCATACAGAAGTACATCCTCGCATTTATAGTCTTTGAAATGGACTGCACTATAAGTAGAAGACTCAAGTGAACAACAGTAGGTCGCCATGGAACTATCTCCATGCGAATGGCATGTTGAGCGACATAGGTTCGATTTCCAGTTAGGACGCACAGTGCCTTTCTACTATATCTAACGTTTAAACAAAGAACTTGCAGAAAAAATTAAAGAAAATGCAGCACTGAATTCAACAGAAATCCACCCTATTGCTGAGGAAACTGAAAATGATTGCAAGCTAAGACGTAACAATATTATTCTGAATGAACGACAAAATGTTTGTAAACATTTCCTTATTTCATCCAGAGACGCAACATCAGCACCGTGCAAATATTCAGTTAAGATCTATGAGAAAGCTAGAGTTCCTGCCAAAATTCATGTCAATGTACGCTGTACCGTCAAATGTAACAATGCGTCAATTTTCTAAGCATGTGACAAATCAAGGCACATTTTTTATGTGCTAGTTCTATTCCGGGAACCAAAACGGAATCAGTCGCTTCCAGGATGCAGCAGCTCCGCCTTCAGGCGTATCCCGTTCTCAGGGGTGGGGAACTGCTTGTACTTCATGATCTTCAAAGGAATCTAAGAAAAACACGCGGAAATCAACAATCACTCACACAACAAATAAAGCATTGACAGATTCAGCTTTCAAACCGAAATGGTGTTTGTTTGACAACATGACCACACTGTCTAGCTGGGGTAGAATGGTGTACAGGTCACAGAAAACAAAGCCACAGTAAAGAATTTGGCTTCTCAAAAGTTTCCCCGCCCCCTCCCCCGGTCTGGATAGGGTTGAACTGTCTTTCCAAAAGTACTGATGGTGCATGGATATATGCCGTATGTCCTACAGGGGCATAAGATTGCATGATTTTATCATGTGATGAAATTCACACTTTGCTGATAATTCAATGCACTTCGTAGTTCAGTTTATTGATATACAGTTCCACATTGTGAAAGAGCTACTATAACAGACATGTTGTATGATTGCGGAACGTACGTCCGTGTCGGGTCCAGTCACGATGCGGTACTTCATCAGCACCCTGGCCAGTCCGACCTTCATCTCCATCAGAGCCAGCCTCATCCCGATACAGTTCCTCGGCCCCGCCCCAAACGGCTGCCAATCAAACGGGTCCCTCTTCTCTCTTTCTTCCTTAGTGAATCTACAGTAGTGCGGTGTCACAAGATTAGTATGTACAGCCATGTAATACTGACAAACATCTTGCTCCTCGTAGTTCGATTTTCAGACATAGATAGACACCAGATAAATGGTTAAGAAATGTAGATCAGCAAATGTCGAATGTTTACCTCGTCTTCTACAGATACTGTCATAGGAATATTCTATGTGCAACTAAGTATTTTGAAAATTCTAATTGCAATCTTCAGCATTGTACAGCTTCTAATGTCATGTCATAGTAAGAGCCTCTACAATATAAGCCTCAGAATATCCAACATTTTATTGCATTGTATTGTTGTACGCAGCCAGAGTGTACCTTTCAGGGATGAACTTGTCCGGCTCCGGCCAGCGTTCTGGGTCGTGGTGGATTCCGAGAATAGGAATAAGAACCAGCATGTTCTTCGGGATTGTCAACCATTTCAGCTTGACGTCTTCCCCTGCAACACGGCCATTGCTGGAGAAAGGGCACACCTCTAGTTTATATAAGATAAGATATAAAAAACTGTCTTCTTGTATAATTTTTCACCAAAACAGATGAACAGCTTAGTCTACCAGCAAAATCTACACCTCAAAATGCTGGAAATTGGGTTTCAGAGGGTTTAGATTTCAAAATTTTTAAAGGGAGTATGCCCCCGGATCCCCTTTAATAGGAACGTTGCCTTCGGCTCGACGTCTCGTTCTTTCTGATTCAAAATCAAGGGGACTGAAAATGATTTCAGGCTGGCTACAACCCTGGTACTATCTACTTACTTGGCAGCAGGAGAGTACATGCGGAGAGTCTCATTGATGCACATGTCGAGGTACGGCATGTTGTGGACAGCCTCATAGTCCACTAGGTCCTGTGAATATGGATGTCATAATCAAAGTGATTATTGGAGCCCATGTTTACCAAATACGTCCATTACAGTAAATTGGGAAAATGTATTCATGTACATAAGGAAGGACATGTCTGGGTTTTCAGTAATTGCCATCAAGTTAACATACCCTGTCCTCCATGACTTGGTTGATCTCCTCCCTAGCCTTGTCCTGTGCCTCCTGGTGCAGAGCCAGGTTGTACAGCGTGAACGCCATCGTGGTTGCCGTTGTTTCATAACCAGCGAGAAAGAACAGAAACGAGTTGGCCACAATGTCGTCCTTGGTCAGAGCTGATATGAGAATCAGGATGATAGTTTTAAGGTTACACAACAATAAAATAACCAACACTATATATGGAGAAGAAGGATGTGTGCAAATCAAGTTGACATTTGTTCTGAAGAATAGGGAGGTAAAAGACATTACGTTTCTTAGTTCCTGGCACTTGGGTGGCATCATTGTCAGGGTCATCATCCTTGTGGGCGTTCACCATCAGCTGCATAAAGTCCACGCGACCCTTCAACACATTAATACATAGTCTTGATTATCGCAATTAACGTTACATTTAGTACCTTTGGGAACTTTTTATAATACGACAAGAATAACGAGGTAAAATGGAGGAGAAAAGTATTAATAGAAGTAACGTTACAGTTCCAGGTATAGTCGTTCATACTTGTGACAACTTCTTTCAAAATAATCATGGGCTAAATTATCCACGGTGTATATTTGGTAGGGTTTGCACCTTGTATCCGACCTCAGGTTTTCGCAAATTCTCACAGCAATGGTGTGAAATTTGCAACAGTCACTCTTCAGTTTGTGATGGCCGCAAAATCCTGTCAAACTCTAAGTTCGATCTTACCGATCGGATATTTCAACTACGTAACATAAGTCAAATCGAGGCACTGACTTCTAGGAGGAATGTTCTTTATTCAGACACCTACGTGTTCATTCTTCCTCATCCCCATGACCTGATCAACGATGTTGTAGAAGAAGTCAGTAACATCATTGGCCATGAAATTGTAGTTAAACTTCTCCAGAATCGGTTTCATGATGCTGGGAAACAGGACTGCCGAGAAAAACAGAGGAAAGAGAAAAAAATATATAAATAATATTATTATCACACATTGCTTAGAAATTGATATACAGACTTTTCGCAGGCGAATATACGACGAAAATATTTCAAAAGTGTATTAAAATGATTTATAAACTGTTGCACTTGAATTGTGTGCAAAAAGAGTGGTTGAATTATTTGAAACAAAAACAATTTCTCAAGGTTATCAGTTTGTTGAACAACATAGAACATTCAATAGCAGCGACAACAAGAGTTCTATGATCTTACTATACCATGAAATGTTTATAGTATCTTGACGTCATGTTTAGCTGAAGTGAACTACATGAAATCTCCATTCAAACTTAATGCTGTAGCCTTAAAGGCTCGTCTAAAATTCAATTGAGATACGCGTAACAGTATATCATTGTATGACAAACTGATGGTGAACTTACAAAAGAGCCAGATCAGTGGATTCAGGAAGTTAAAGTTGAAAGCCTTTTTTGAATAGACGACAAATGGATCCTCCGGGTTATGTTGGGAATCAATCTCCAAACCGAACGCTGTCCGGGCGATGACGTCAGTAGTGAAAGCACCTGTCAATCTGGAATACAGGAATTACGTCATACTTTCATTATCTTGAAATTGTCCGTGAATAACATATTTGTGGTCACCATAACTTTAGAACCTCTGGATGGATTGTAATGATATTTGGTATGTGGGTAGGTGTTGGAAAGATGATGGTCAGGGTCGATTTTGGGCCCCCTGATGTTTGACCTTGATACTGCAGCAGAAGTTCGATTTGTTCTATCTTTTGACCTGGACATGCTATAGTCTTGATATTTTGGTGGCATATTATGACGTAAGGAAGAAGTGATGCAGTTCCTTGCTCTGGAACTGCAGGAACAAAATCTTCCAAGGAGCATAACGGAACATAGGAACGATGGATTTCCATGATATTTTTTCACTAGCGTTTGTCTGTCTGTCTGTCAACTCAAGAATGGCTGGATGGATTGGTTTCATACTTGGTGTGTTGGTGGGGTGTGATGAACACTAGAAATAATTAGACATTGGGTCCCTAGCGGCATCCCTGGGTACTGAAGCGGAACGTCATGTTTTGATACTTCGCATTATAGACAAGCTATAACAAGAATAATGGATTTTCATGTTTTTTGGTATCTGGGTAGCTCAGACCAAATTGTACAAAATGAAATACTGGTTAGGAAAAAATGGGGGTGAATTTGCATAAACATTGAGAATACTCTATCACAGCAGTTTTTTCAATGTATCTCTTGTCTTGGACATGATATGGTCCTAACATTTGGCTAGCAGATAGCTGTCGACGTCAGTGCACGGTGGAGCATGTTTGAGCCCCTAATGTTTAATTTTGGAACTGCAGGGGCGTTTTTGTCAAGACATTCCAAAGAGGATAACTAAAAAAAGAAACGACCGATTTCTATCATTCTAGGCAGGTGACTGGACTTCAATAAATGTAGCACATGTAATGATAGATGGAACATTAACAGGCGCCAAATATGCAAATGCGGAACTGGTTTGCATAATCTATGCAAAAAATGGCAAAACAAGATAATGATAAATGATGGAAATTTTATACTTGTGGGTTGTACTCACTCCTTCGTGTCGAACGATTCGCCCTTTTCTCCAAAGTTGCCGATATTTCCCACCAGCAGGTCCGCACAGCTGTTCATTGCTTCTGTCATCTGTCAACAAAAGATCAAACCAAGGGTTGTTACACCAGCTACATCAGCACAAGATCAAACCAAGAATCGTTACACCAGCTACACCAACACAAGATCAAACCAAGGGTGGTTACATCAGCTACACCAACACAAGATCAAACCAAGAATTGTTACACCAGCCACACCAACAGAAGATCAAACCAAGGGTGGTTACATCAGCTATACCAACACAAGATCATAGATCAAACCAACGGTCGTTATACCAGCCACACCAACACAAGATCAAACCAAGGGTCGTTACATCAGCTATACCAACACAAGATCATAGATCAAACCAACGGTCGTTATACCAGCCACACCAACACAAGATCAAACCAAGGGTCGTTACACTAGCTACACCAACACAAGATCAAACCAAGGGTCGTTACACTAGCTACACCAACACAAGATCAAACCAAGGGTGGTTACATCAGCTACACCAACACAAGATCAAACCCAGGGTGGTTACATCAGCTACACCAGCACAAGATCAAACCAAGGGTCGTTATACCAGCCACACCAACACAAGATCAAACCAAGGGTCGTTACACTAGCTACACTAGCACAAGACCAAACCAACGGTCGTTACACCAGCTACACCAACACAAGATCAAACCAAGAATCGTTACATCAGCTACACCAACACAAGATCAAACCAAGAATCGTTACATCAGCTACACCAACTCAAGACCAAACCAACGGTCGTTACACCAGCTACACCAACACAAGATCAAACCAAGAATCGTTACATCAGCTACACCAACACAAGATCAAACCAAGAATCGTTACATCAGCTACATCAACACAAGATCAAACCAAGGGTTGTTACACCAGCTACACCAACTCAAGATCAAACCAAGGGTCGTTACACCAGCTACACCAACTCAAGATCAAACCCATGGTCATTACACCACCTACACCAACACAATACCAAACCAAGGGTCGTTACACCAGCTACACCAGCACAAGATCAAACCAAGGGTCGTTACACCAGCTACACCAGCACAAGATCAAACCAAGAATCGTTACACCAGCTACACCAACACAAGATCAAACCAAGGGTCGTTACACCAGCTACACCAACTCAAGACCAAACCAAGGGTCGTTACACCAGCTACACCAACTCAAGATCAAACCAAGAGTCGTTACACCAGCTGCTCCAACTCAAGATCAAACCAAGGGTCATTACATCAGCTCTACCAACACAAGATCAAACCAGTGCAAGGGTCGTTACACCAATTGCTTTCAAGATCAAAATTGAAAATGGAAAGTTCTGAAATGCTGCAAAACTGAAGAGTCGTGACAAGCATGTCAAATCCTGAGGTTTTGATGACTTTTGAACAGCCATGTGTACCTGTTTGAGCTTGCCACCGCTGAAGGCCGGACTGATGGTACTCCGTACGTTCTTCCAGTCATCGTCCACCAGCTGGGTCAGCATGCGAGCCTGCGGCTTGACGTCCAGAGCCATCCCTTCCGGCTACATGTAGAGACAACACCGATCAATTAAGACAATCAAATCAATCTGATATCATAAAACATACATGAGCGCTTATGTAAGTACCGACAAAAATATTTCCCTCCCAACAGCTCAAAGACGTGCTGTTCGAATCCTGGGAATATAAATTGTAACATTTTTTTGTTTAACAAAAATAAGAGACTTTTTACAAGCTTGTCTAGTGGATGGACTATTTATGGACCATTTATGGGTACTGAACTAGAACCTTGAACCTTGAACGTGGACATCAGGACATCAACTGAACTAACGCTCATTAAAACAACGTCATTTCTCTCTTAGTCAGAAACATCTAGAGTTAGATGTCAGGTTCTTGAAAGTGTGTAATAAATTGAAACAACAGAGTGGCTGGACTTTTTACTCACCGCACGATTAGTGAACTTGTGGAACTGTTTGACAAAGATTTCTCTCAGCATCTGCGGGTCAGAAATCACCAGGAGCGGAGTACGGCCGTTGAAAACTCTAAGCGAAAACGAAACGTTTGAATGGCTCCATATGAACTACAATAACTTGATTTTGCTCGATGATATCTCCATAAATGATTGATGTTTAATAATGCATTGTATTATACTCATGTCATGGAAAGCTTATTTATTATTCAGGTTTGCTTCAGTTGAAAAAAGTGAGAGGTCGTCTCTGTCATTATAGAAATATCTAACCGGAAGATTAAAATTACAACAGGATTTCAACCCCTGTTCCATGGGCCAGGAGCTGTCATTCAGGGGTAAAAACATAACAAAGATCATATATATTATTTTGTTCATATTTCAAAAATACTTCTGTCGTCCTTACTAGACTTGACCGTTGTAGTCAAAATTTGCCCAGGAAGTAAGTCAATACTTAGATCGAATGATGCACCCATAAATAATACACAACCCAAATTCCCGATCCCAGAATTCCCGAGTCATAGATATTGTATACATTTCAAGAACTTACCCGTACACTGTACCATATTTGGCTATAGCCTCAACCTGAGCCTCCATATTATACATGCCCTGAAAAGAGATTGAGGAAATTTGAATTTAACGTTACATTAGCGATACTTAAAGACAATGAAGAAGTTTCCATACCTGTCAGTGAGCGCACCTGGAATCTATCATATGGAAACGATCATAATGTCATTGTACGTCGATGTAGGTTAGACATCCAGGTAATAAGATACACCAAAAAGTAGTTACTCAAGCAACTGGATATGGTTTTGGAAACGGTCAGACGTTTCATTGTCTTACAACCTTTCCTATTGGACATCTGAAATTGTCTTCATTCATAGTTAGAGTATAAAAGACATGTTTCTTCCAGATCTTTTCAGTGTCACTGACGAAGGATAGTGGATTCTATCCGAAACGTCTGACCGTTTCAAAACCTTATCCAGTTGCTTGAGTAACTACTTTTTGGTGTATAATGTCATTGTGTAATACTATTTGTCGGCTATATGGTTCATGAGGGCCCTGCATATAAAACAACTTTTTTTTCATAAAATCCAACTTTTGTCCAACTTTTTTTTCAAGGAGGAATTTCCCCCCCCCCACACATCTTTATTCACAACCATTGAAACGACTTATATTCCAAGCACTTCACAGTTCTCACAACCAACATCAAAAGTGATACAGCATTGTAACAAACGACTTAGATAGCTATATATAATAAATTGATAATTGAATCAAAATTATGATTATACCGTCATGACGTGCAAAGGAAAACTTAAAAAAGTAAATGAGAAATCATGTTGTTTCTCACAACAAACATCAGAAACTATACATCATTGTACAGAAGCACTAAACTAGCTATAACAAATAGGTAAACAAATTAACCCCATGACATACAAAGCAATACTTAAATCGTAAATAAAGATTATCCTTATAAACTAATTTTATTATACTGTCTGGGTGATGGTTGGTTCAGCATTCTATTGGCAACTAAAACGCTCACCGCTTTCATAGTCTGATGCAGGTTTCCGATGAGCGGCAATGGGGTGGGGCCAGACACGCCCAGTTTCTTCAGCGCCTGCATGGGCCGCACCGCGTACCTGTAAGGATAGGAACTTATCAGACATACCTCTCACATCCGAAAATAGTTTCATCAGGTTGGTAGAATATAGGATGAAGGAGAATTCTTTGTACACAACCAGTGGGTACTTACATAGCTTGCGTTTCGATGTCTCTCAGAAACCTTCGTCAGAGCTTCTAACTGGAGTTCTGCTTCTCACCGCTATATGTAGCCGATGTAGGTGGTGCTTTTGCGGTGAGAAAACAATCCCAAACGTGGCTTAGTTTGTATCCTCCTTATGTATGGGATAGCCACTGCAGTCAAACCCAAAACAACACTGACAAGTCTGTTAGTGCATCCCAAGGACAAACAGGAGGATCTAGCTAAAACAGACTGTGTGCACAGAATCCCTTGTCAGAGCTGTGATCAGGTGTACATTGGTGAAACAGGAAGGACTTTTGGGACGAGGTTAGAAGAATACAAGAAAGAAGCCAACAATATAGATGCTACAAGATACACAAGATCACAGAAAAGACTTGCGCTGAAAGAAGAAAAGAAGTCGGCAGTTACAGACCATATCGCCAGGAACAATTGCGTAATTGACTGGGAGGGGGCGAAGGTCATAGACGGGGAAGACAATAGGCGGGCACGGTGGATTAAGGAGGCCATATGGATAAGAAAGCCAACCCCAGTGATGAACCGGGACGAGGGGGGATACAAACTAAGCCACGTTTGGGATTGTTTTCTCACCGCAAAAGCGCCACCTACATCGGCTACATATAGCGGTGAGAAGCAGAACTCCAGTTAGAAGCTCTGACGAAGGTGTCTGAGAGACATCGAAACGTAAGCTATGTAAGTACCCACTGGTTGTGTACAAAGAATTCTCCTTCATCCCGTACCTCTCACAGATCGGCCCTATGGAAGGGCACTGTACGATCTCCAAACACACACTTTGTCTTCCTCTTGTAAGCCTTTTTTTGCTTATTTTGAATGTTTTGTCACGAGTTTGCAAGATCGCATCTACCACTTCTGGGCACTAAACACCCACTGTAGCAGCATCCCTTCTCCCTCACCTTCTCCCTAGTCAGAAAAATTAAGCTAAGGCCTACGAAACATTTCCTACCCGGGGCCCACTCGGCTTTTTAAAAATTTTCTTTTTAACGAGATTGTTCAAAGCAAGGTCACGAGACAACTTCAAGGCAATGAACCAAGAAGTTGGAAATAACTGTGCACGGAGATAGCGGTGGACATTGGTTTTGAAGGCTGGTAAGTTGTAGACAGGAGGAAGCAAGAGTCGTCAAGTGAGTTCCATAATTTTGCTGTCCGGGGAAAACTGTTGATGTAGATATAGAAGAACTTGGAAACCGGCAATTGAACAGTACAGTGATGTGAGGTTGAAGGGAACTTAGTGTTGCGCTGAAAGGCTCTCACCGGAGGGACAAGTAGTATGAGATCTGGGGATAGTATGAGAGGGCTGTCTGCGGAAATGAAAATTAAAGTTTAGGCCAATAAATATGCACACACCCTCACACTCAGGGTTGACTATCGCGGCAAAGCCTAGGCGATAGTCAACCCTGAGTGTGAGGGTGTGTGCACAAGGCATGCTGTTGAATTATTTTTGGTCCTTTTTGTGTTTTTGTTGTCATGTTACATTTATATCGTAATTTTCGTCCCCTTAAACTGTCCGCTCGGGTCCCTTTGTGGACATGTGACGTTAGCCTTTGGCAAGCTCGACTAACTGAATATATAGGAGAAGCAAGAGTTACCAGGGCTGCTCGGGTTTTCGATCCACTGACACCGGAATTTAAGCATCCCGGCCCTTTTCGATTAGTTGGGTAAGCTCTTTAACGTTGTCAAACACGGGACCTCCATTGAACGTCCTATCTGAGAGATGTCCCTATAAACCGACGCTAAGTATTCATCTCCACCTGAGTGAAGCGAAGCTGAAAGTGACGTATTAAGTGCACGAAACTAACCAAGGGTTCTGGGCCCAACACCCTGTCGTTACGTGAAAGGACCCAGATCTTGTATGGTGGAAGCTGTGTTGAAGATGTGAATATTTTTTTTTACCAATACAATTAAATAGACGCTCATCTCGGGTCTGCCGTACAATCCTCGGCACCGATTACACATCCTACACTGAGGCCTGTCAGACCGTCTGACACTTGAACTGCATGCCAACTCTCGAATTCGCTAATCACCGGTTGTCGTTTGAAAAGTTCAGAAACTGGCTCCCACCTCACCGTGGCGAGGTGAGCGGACCAGGGTTTCTCACCTGTTAGACCCTATCTATGAAAGAACTGACAGATACAAAAGACGTCCATACATGGTACAAATACTAAACAGCACTGAAATGTAATAGCACGTATGATATATTATGTACTTGTATCACTTGGACACTCGAACAACTCAACTACACTACTTTGTTGTTTGCTACTCTACCAAGCAATTTTAATCTGCACATATGTTGAATTTTAAAGTAATTCTGTAACAATGTGATTACGTCACTTTGTACACAAAAGCATAATTCAAGCAACTGATGAGGTTGCCTGCGAGGCGTTGTACACAGTGTATGCGCATGCGTTTCTGAATGAACCAACCATTATAATGTACAATGATGCGAAAAGGCAAAGGTGACACGCATGCTGATCACGGTAGTTTGCTGTGTGTTTGTGTGTGTGTGTGTGTTTGTATGTGTTTGTGTGTGTGTATTTGTATGTGTGTGTGTGTGTGTGTTTGTGTGTGTGTATGTGTGTGTGTGTGTGTTTGTTTGTGTGTGTGTGTGTGAGTGTGTGTGTGTGTGTTATGCCCAAATATGGGCAGAAAGACGGCTACCTTGACCAGGTGAGTCACTGTTTGCTCCAGCTTGTTAATATATTACGCCGTAACGTTAATTATTAGAGAATGCACTCAGTCATGGGATGTTTTCTATAGGTCTGACTCACTAAATAGTTTTGTTGGTAAGTCGCTGATGACAAAACCCCTTGCACATTTGGTTGTGTACCGTAAGGATTTTGCTATTCAGTGTTCATTGCTTACCAGATAATGTTAACTTTCTGCACCAACAAGGCTTGCATGCTACAAGTGTAAATCACGTTACATGTATGAAACTATGATGCAGCATTCTTACATCACCATCATCACCATTCTTACTTCCCCACCTGAGCACGTAACAATTACAGCATTTTCATTATGTCTTTAATATGAGGAAGGATTAGGTGCAAATAACACAATCATACACAATATCCCAAACATGTATTTTAAACGTCTACGGAGTCTATATGTTGAAAGACTGACACCTATAAACACTTTGTGAGAATGTACATGCATGGCTGTACGCTGTAGAGACGTAGCAATACCAACAAGG
>NC_049989.1:564751-574155 GCF_000003815.2 Branchiostoma floridae
TTTTTCTAACTGCATTGGATACACAGTACGTTCTGTATTTTGGTACCCCTGTTTTGAATATGGTAATCTCATCTAAGCACAATAGTTTGCGTTATGTCTTACTTTAGAAACAAGAGTTCGGGGACCTCATATCCCCATGAGATATTCTGATCATGCAAATGATTCCCACAGCTACATAATCAATGCTTGGTCACATACACCTTTAGTACGAGAGTGAGTCAGAAAGTAATACAAGTGGTTTTATAATCGACTCGTTTTTTGATCGAATGAGTTGAAATTTGGCACAAAGGTAGAGGCATATGTCCTCTTTAGATTAACTATCTAAATTTGCTGTTCATTATTTTGTGAATGACTGAGCTGACTTCAAGATGACAATACCCTAGGAATTCCGTCAGAATAAAAGTGTGGTCCAATTCGCGTACAATTAAGAATTTCCCTATATTTGCTATTATAGTAGGACACTGAGCCTGCACATGTAATAAGCTGCATTTCTCTATAAGCCACATTCTTATTTTCATCTCTAAAATCCGATCAGTTTTTTCTTTTTTCGTTACTGGTGCAGAGTGACGTTAACGCGGTCGTCAGGGTTATGAGATTTGAGGTGCCATTAAAAGTTTCTGTAGCCTACTTTCCCATTACTAAGAGAGATAAAACTTGGCTTTTAAACATTTAATTAATGTGTGAAGTTTCGTTTCTTTTTGTTAGTGGAAAATTAGTCTTTTAACCATCAACTCACGAATTCGTGTAAAAATCCAAATTCCAAACAGTTTTAAAAACTGGCGCTTTGTTCTCGTCGTGATTCGTCGGCTCTGCATGGCAGGTCTGGAATGAGTTGGCTGGTGTTCGGCGCAGTTGGCTAGTGTTCGTCTGGTGTTCTGGAGTAAGTCAGCAGTCAAATCTAAATCTTAACAACGCCATAAACACTGCTTGTTTCCAACTACCAATGATTCAACCTAAGACCGTAAAAAATCTCTGCCAGCTCAAGCAACTATTACCAGGACGTCGGCAAACCATAAATACCGTATTGGAGCTATCTGTGATCAAAGTTTGATCTCTTCGTGATGATTACAAAATAGAAGAAATGATTACTTTGATTAAAAATGAAAATGATGACTTTTTTAAATATCACTGATTTTGTCCATTTCAAGTCATGAGAGGGTCACCAGTCGGTTGGGAATTACTCAGAAGAGATTCGTCAGTCTTCAGCTAGACGTCGGGATGGTTGGGAATAGGTTAGGTAGAATTCGGGACACAGTCGGGAGTAAGTCATTTACTGGTCGGAAGATAGTTAGGACATGTTCGGGACATGTTTGGCGCTAAAAGATAGGCGAGGCCTAAACTGGTCAGACTGCTCCGGCCGATCCCAAACTACTGCCAACCTGAGTCGGCTAAGGGTCGGCTGGTGTTCGGGAGCTATATTCGGCTATGTGTAAGCTATGCTTTATGCCCCTCATACATACATACATACATACACATACATAACCTTTATTTTGACTGGATGGTCCTGTCGGCCAAATTCGCTTTTCCCAGAGGTCCAGTGTGAGGGGGAGATAGTCATGGGAGCATAAATGAATACAAAAACAATACTTAACTAAATCATCCAAAAATCATAAGCACAACCCTAGTCCAAATCAGTCAACTTGCAAAGACCAAAGCTGTCATATCTAATTGTCCTCAGACATGGAGCGCGTCTTGAAGCCTCAGACAAAAATGCCCTTGCTATATCAATGTGAACCCACATGGATGTTGTTTTAATTGCCCCGGTATTTTTGTTCCTCCATCGACTGAAAATCTCCTTTTTTCCTCACCATCAGACGCCAAAACTGCATAAATCTTACAGATAAGTATTTCCTTTCAAATTTAGTGAAGAAATTTACTTTGTTCCGAGAATTGTTTTCTTCTAAAAAGCACTTTTGCAATTTCTGGGGCAGGAAAAACTCCATCTTGGTCTTTGTGGCTTCGATAGCTCTTTTCGTCGGTTGTATATCATCCCTATTAGCTATACTGTAGCAACTTGTCTCCCAAAATGTAACGTTTTTGGTATCTATTAATCATATTTTATAACTGCATAGGTCATGTTGTTACTGCAAGGACTTTCGACTTGTGTGAGGGGCGCTGCCATTTTTGGCATCCCAAGGGCGGTTCTTGTTATTGTATTGCTCCTGGCTGTACTGCCGCGTCCGGTCATTATTCCGAAGTGGGAAAAGGCATCTAGCAAAGTGCTGAAAGTGCTGAAACCGGAGAGTGGTTACTATCGAACCTGAACATTAGAAAGATAAACTCCGGACTGACTGGACTAAACTTGATTGCACCATCAAATTCCCGACATGGAAGGATCCAGCGTACTCTCAACATGCTGTCCTGTCTGGCCATACTGCTGTCTGGAGACATTTCAACCAATCCAGGACCCAGGGCTCCGAGGTCTCCATGTGGGTTCTGCCTCAAGAGGGTAGGAAATGGTATTTGTTGTATGTCATGTGAAACCCTATTTCATACTGCATGTGCAACTGATGTAAACAACCAACCTGATAACTGGCTATGTAACAAGTGTAATGTCACGGCTGATAACACTTTCACAAGCACTGATGCACCAATAAAGTCTCAGCACAAAGGTTTGTTATTTGCACACAGAACATTAGAAGCCTTGTAAAAAAGAAAGCTCAACTTGAAGCCTTCTTGGATTACAGTAACACTGAGATATTTGCTGTAACAGGAACCATGTTAGACGACACAATTCCTGATGGACTTACAAGTGTCAATCGGCTGTTACAATCTACTTAGACATGACCGAGGTTCGAGGCACGGAGGCGGTGTGGCACTTTACATTTCTGAAAAGATCCCCTTTAAAGCTCGCCCTGACCTAGAAATGTCAGGCCTCGAGGCCGAGCTCATGCCACCTTCTCGTAAAAACATTCTTGTATGTAGTATCTACCGCCCCCTACCGATAACCACAACTTTTTCGATAAACTTGATGAATGTTTGGATAATGTCGGCAGCGAAGACAAACAGATAATGATGATGGGAGATTTAAACTGCGATTCACTTACCAGCGACAACTCAGGTCCCATTGGCAAGTTACGTTTTTCTTGTATGCTACATCAATTGGTAAACATAATCACCACACCAACACGTGTCACGCACACCTCCAGTACATCCTTAGATGTAATTCTAACAAATAAGAGAAGTCATTTGCATAACCATGGCACCTATGAAGGGGGCTCCAGTGACCACGCCATGACCTTCACATACCACCATGTTAAAGGCACTAAAACACGGCCAAATGTGATAAATAGAAGAAACTACAAAAAACTTCAGTGACGAAAAGTATCTCCACGACTTAGCTCAAGTACCATGGAACATAATAGAAAGTTTTTCGACCATCGACGAACAGCTGGAGGTATGGGAAAACCTGATCACTGGAGTTGCAAATGTACATGCTCCTGTAAAGAGGTTTAAGGCCAGAGGTACGCCAGCCCCGTGGCTAACCGATGACCTGAGACAGCTTAGAGCCCTCAGAGATAGTTTATACAAAGCGGCCAAACGATCGGGTAACCCTAACGAGATGGCAGAATACAAGGCTATAAAAAACAAGGTAAACTATCTCTGTCGCAAAGCCAACAAAGATCATGTTGCACAGTCGATAGTACAGGGGTCTGAAGAGGGACAGGCTGGGATCTGGAAAGCTATCCGGAAGTTACTGCCAAGTAAGACACCAAACACCATCAATAGTATCCAGCATGATAATCAAAATGTCACTGACAAGATCGGCATAGCAGAATGCTTGAATATGTTTTTCCACAAAGTCATTGATGATTTGTATAAATCCATTTCAAGCACTGCTCCACATTTCAGCCCTTTGCAGTTTATCAACAATGTAAACAGCACCTTCTCTTTTACTCCAGTCACTGAGGAGTCTGTCATCAGTCTACTATCCAGTCTTAACGTCAAAAAGGCAACTGGACTTGATACTATTGACAACAGACTTTTGAAAGTAGGTGCGCATATCTTAGGTCCTGCCCTTACCAAACTCTTCAACTATTCACTCAGCACCGGTAAATTCCCGGGAAAATGGAAGCAGTCCAAAATCATGCCCATTCACAAAAAAGGGGACAAGACAAACCCAAACAATTACCGTCCAGTGTCCCTACTATCAGGTGTATCTAAGATTCTCGAGAGGCTTGTACACAATCAACTATATGAATACCTTAGCAGCCACAGGCTTCTGACACCCTCTCAGTCAAACAACATTCATGTGAGACTGCTTTGCACTCTGTGGTAGAAGACTGGATACAATCCATCGACAAAAAGGAGTTAACTGGTGTAGTCTTTTGTGATCTGTCAAGGGCGTTCGATACGCTTGACCACGACATACTGGTACTAAAACTGAAATGCTACGGCATAGATGATCCAGCTTGTGAATGGTTTAACTGGCAGGCAGCAACGCACAGGGTTGGGCTCCGGCTTGTCTTCTGCAACTCAAGTCACGTGTGGTGTCCCACAAGGATCCATACTTGGTCCTCTTCTATTCATTCTTTACATTAATGATCTGCCAAATTGTGTCCGGTCGTGCAAAGTTTCCATGTACGCCGACGATACCATTTTATATTTCGCAGCTAAGAGTGTTCACTTACTTGAGAAAACAATACAAAGTGACGCAACTCGGATTTCCCAGTGGTTTGCCGCAAACAAACTTTCTCTGAATTCTAGCAAGTGCAAAACGTAATCATTATGTATAAGCTTTTGCGCCCAGATACCTTAGTATCGCCCCCGGGAAAGAACGCAGCTTGAGCCCGGTTGTCACTCAGGCAGTTCTTTACCTGATGTGCTTCTTATTCTTTCGATGGTCGCCTATACGAACAACATGTACTAAAGTTGGCGACTGAATCGGGCTACTTAAATGTACACTGAGGTACCTTAAGTAACCACATGTTGGAGCTCTAGTACCACATAAAGCCATGATTACAGCATGCACCATTGTGGTGCTTGTAAACAACTTTTCATTAAAGAAATACTAGAGTTCGGCGACCTCATACCTCCATAAAATATTTAGAGCTTTCGTAAATTTCATGCAATTGACTAACACATTAACATAATTTATGCATGGTGTTGTTCATCATTGACTAACGTACACATGTCACAATAATAAAATTCCCATCATTAATCATGAAGAGATTTTGCAATTTTTACATAAATTATGCAAATAAGTTCCTCATTACCATATTTGGTATCTGCTTATATTCCACCCATCATAATTAACATGTGTTGCATTTATTGAAGTCCAGTTAGTGAAAACAATGGAATTATACAATTTCCTCATTAATTATTCAAAACAAGTCCTCATTTGCATAACATGTATATCACTATGAACATCTTTTCCTAATGTACCAGCATGCCTAATATGATGCCAATCCGTCAATTCTTTCTGCAGTTATCCCCTTTGGAATGTCGTGACAGAAACGCCCCTGCAGTTCTGAAATTAGATGTTAGGGGGGCTGAAACTTGCCCCACTATGTCATGACTCATGACAGTAAAAGCATTTTCTCATGAATTATGCAAATTAGGTCTTTATTTTGCATAATATATATCTATCAATATTCTCTTACTCAGTTACAAAGGTCAAATGTTGCAATCGTCCTATAATTGAACTGAGCATGTTTACACAATTTCCCAATTAATTATGCAAATTAGCTTCCAATCTGCATAATTGATACGTAATTATATGAAGCATCACGTAACCTATCCACATACCAAAAATCATAACAATCCGTCAACCCCTTCTTGAGTTATTCCCTTTCAAAGTCTGATACTAAACCTGTCCTGTAGTTCCAAAACAAGCCGCTAAGGAGCCCAAACCTATACCACTTATTCACGGCTTCAAGAGCTGTCTACCACTTAAAATTCATAGCCGCAACATGTCCAGAACTTGTAATATCAAACCAGGAAGTTCCGCTGCAGTACCGTAACAGGCCGCTAGGGGACCCAAAATCTAATCATTTCTAGGTCTCAACAAGACCTACCCACATACCGAATATCAATACAATCCATCCAGGCGTTCTTGAGTTATGGTGGTCTTCTATAAACACACACACACATGCACATACAAACGCTACCCAAAATATAATGTTCTTGGCGAAGGTAACTATCACATCGCTATCTCACAACCCCACATGTTATATATCATTTAACCTCAAACAATGCTTGTTTCACACATCGGTTTGCATTTTTGAAACAAAGATATCAAGGGTGAAGACACAAACCACGAACCCGGAAGTGATTTCCACGACTCACGGGTCATTTTCCGAGGAACATATTTCAACAATCTTTTATTCCCTGTTTCAAATGTTTACATCTCCATGACCACCATACTACATACTACAATTCTTGCACGTCTGAAGTCCTAGGCTTTTCTCGATTTTGCACTGCGATCAGTAAAAAATCACCATGCGCGAATACGGAAAACACTGCTGTGCACACGTATATCCGTATGTGGGGTATGTGCCCTGCGACTGGAAAGCTTACCCGTGGAGGTAATGGTTCAGTCCGGCATGATGCAACAACGCACGCGCGGACTTTGGCATTCCTGTACAGTTTTTGGAATTTTTTGCAAACGGTCGCACAGGCATCGCCAAAAAATCATCCAGTACGGTTTAAACTTTGAAACAAAAAACTCTAAGCGGAAATCACAAGCTAAAGATTGTTAAAAAGAAAGACCACACTGCGGTGACACTTCACGCTCATTAAAAAAAACCCCACAAGATTTGATGGTGAACATTACGAGAAATAACCTCATAACCAAACTGCGGAATCATGTAGTGTGGTAGGCTTGATTGTACGTGCAGAGGCGACACAAGTGAGGTACATGTAGCCAAGACTTTAGTTGTAAAAGTGAAACTAGTTCTAAGCACCAATGTAGTGGCTATGACTGTAGTTGTTAACTTGATAAATAATAGTCTACTAATCTACCACACTAGTGTCACTTTGTGCACCTCTTGAACACAAAAAGAGACTTGCTGGCTGTGATACCATGTTTTGCCACTTCAATTCCTATAACAACGTTTATAGTGGTTTGTAAATCTAGATATCTTGTTTTTTACCCGCATTTTTTTTACCCTTTCACATTTAAATTGGAATCTTTACAGAATGTCATCCATAAAAGCTACATAAAAGCTGTTATTGAATTGCTATGAAATATGTACAAGTCACCCCTATACCAGAGTTCAAGTCATTTGGTTGTACGAGTAAGTCAAGGTATAAAGGGTTTTTTGTCTAAAATAATTGCCCCCACCTCCCCCCCAAAAAAGCTCAATGAAATTATTTGTAAGGCGTTTGTCAAAAGATGAATACCAAGTCCAGGGTATTGGCCAACTATACCCTTGTGCCGAATAAGGTCGTTTGGCAAGTAAAATGACAAGGACGGGACGAATTGATTTCAAGATTAGACGGGAAAAAGACGCAACATCAATATATTTTCACCCTTACATACGGTTAGATAGAAGAAAACAATTTCAAGGTTCACATGGATACAAAACTTTTAGTTTTGTTTTGATCTGTCTCTATGTGTGGCTCCAAAGTCAATTGGGCGGGACACTAGGAGCCCGATTTAGTCAGGATAGTAATAATTATAGCATGTTAACATTTATTGAAAAGCGTGTTAGTAAAATGCATTCGTGTCATATTCTTAATTTAGCCCTTAGATGTAAACGCCTCATTGCATGCAATACTATATTATTTTTCCCATTGCAACAGAGTACAGTAGAAACTGTTTAAATGCACTACCCATTTGCCAGCACATTTTGTGCAATTATCCGGATAGTGCGACAATAAATAAAGTGAGTTATTTAGCTGGACCGCATCATTACGAACTTTGAGATTCCGTGCAATTAAAAGAAGTGTGTATTTATCCGCTGTGCAATTAATTGGCTTCTACTGTATTCAATTACGGAAAGTTGAATTTCAACTGCTCTGGTTTCTTCACCAGTCGCTGTGTCACTTCCCTGCACTTCTTCTTGGCGTCGTCAGGCGTCTTTCCGTACGTCCAAAGCTTCGCAAACTCCATCTTACCATGGAGAAACTCGTCATCGAAAGACATGAACCAAGTTATCTTGACGTCAGAGTCTTCCTTTAAGATTTCTACCTCGGACAGGTTGACCATGTCTCGGACCTTCCCGGTGTAGTTGTCGTGGACTTGGAGAGGCAGGTTGAGAGCGGCCCGGCCCGTGGGTGCAGGCAGGGCGGGACGGACCCCGCAGCACAGCCCGAGGAGCGCCTGTAGCTGCACCCGTCCCGACAGGCAGGCCGCGTACATGCCGCTCAGATTCCCCGACATGCGGGCATTTACCTCGATCAGCTTGATCTGTGGGTATAAGTAAAGTACAATGTTAGAGTCGGAGTTTAAATCTGACCGAAGGGTGGTGTAATAGGCCGGAAGTGCGCGGTTCAACGGTCTCCCTAATGTTTGCTCCCTATTGCTTGGTGACCGTTATAGCTGACCATAGATTTGTTGTATTTCCTGAAAAGCTCGTGGGTTGTATTATTTTTGTGCGAGGCGTATTTGGTCGGCCAGCGCAGCGAAATCATTTTGTATTAGTCCCGTGCTACAACGGTGATGCGTTTTTCCCCTAATGACACAAATAGCCGTTTTTTCATGCACTTTCGATGAATTTGCGTCTTCACAGATTGCAAAAAAAGTTATCACATGGATTTTTATTTTAATTTTTTACAAATATGAAGAATTTAGCTTCTCTGCCTCGATGAAGGTTAGACATCCAAGTAGTAAGATACGACAAAGCAGTTCAAGCAACTGGATATGATTTTGGAAACGGTCAGACGTTTCAACTAGCGTCCACTAGTTTTCGTCAGTGGCCCTGGAGAGATCTTGTTGGAGAGGGGTTTTATATCTTAGCTGTGAATTGACCTGGGGGTGTCCGCCAACCTTCGAAATCGCGGGACCGCGTAGCACAGTGGTACTGTCTTCGCCTCGTGACCGAGAGGTTGCGGGTTCGAATCCAGCTGCTCTGTTACCGATCTTGTGCCCTTGGGAAAGGCACTTTACACGGCTTTCCTCACTATACTCAGGTGAAAATGAGTACCTAGCTTCGGCTGGGGCCGACCCTCGGATAGGACGTTAAATGGAGGTCCCGTGTATGGGGAGAGTCACACCCTATGCACGTGCGATGGTGCGGTGTGAGATGGAGCAAATCTTTCTGTCTGGAGTTGGTGATTCACTGCAAATCACCCGGTTGGAGGCCTGGCGAACCTACATACTGTATCAGCCAGCGAAAGGGTATATCACCCCGTAAAGGGCGGTATAATCCCGCCGCGTGTAGACATGTGCGAACATGTGCACATGTGTGTATGGCGGCTTGAAAAGGGTCCGTTAACACCTGTTGTCGCCATACCCTCCA
>NC_049989.1:574255-609719 GCF_000003815.2 Branchiostoma floridae
AAATAATAAAATAAATAAATAAATCCTAAATAGAAACTCCGGTCCGAGACCTTCAGGATCAGTAATGCCGCAAATTATGAACACGTGACTCACGTGATCTTGTGTACACGTGACGTCAGCAATCAATCAAACGTGCCAGGAAGTTTATACCGCCCACCGTCTCGGTTTAGAGATGTTTAGAGTGCCGTTATTGATCTGAAGAAGACGACAGTGGTCGTTGAAAATTTGATCCGTTCGCGTGTAAACCTTGGTGTTGGAAGAAAGCTTTTCACTGCACTATGATTACTTCCGACACATATGAAATGATATCTACTGTAAGTATTCATAGGAAAACGTGCAACGTGCAAACGTGCAAAGACTCCGTAAGCTTATAAGGATACCTGTCCGTCGGCCAAAATGAAGTAATCCACGTGCACGAACTGGTTGTTGAAGCCGCGCTCCACCATCCTGCCCACTACCTTATCAAACCCGCCCCACAGTCGCCTCTGGATCACATCTGTGGACGGCATCAAACAACAATCTATTCATCAGGGGAGATCATGTGTGTTAGAAGTAACCATAGAGCCATCATGCTAAAAATTGTTCTTATACGGACCAAATTTCTCGCTGTCGTTGGAAGTCTTCTTAACTAATCAGTCTAGCGACAGTCGGTCGTTGATTCGCGTGTACCTTTGTGTTTGGAGAAAGTTTAGCATTGTACTGTAGCAATCAATGTGCCAATGTCGATGTCCATTATCTGCCCAAATGAGATTGAAAATGGCGTCACTTTATTCATGGATAGTTCACGACGTGATCACAAAGCTGTTCACCTTTCTTGATGCTTGTTCAAAATCCAATGCATTTCAACCTTTAGACAAATGTAATTACTCTCTAGGAGATAACTCTATTGTGTACAAATTGGTAAATATGTTAAAGAATATTTAGACCTTAGAAATGATAGTGTAAATGATATGTCAAAGTCCACATGTTGATATTAATATACCTAATTGTTACTTGCCTGTATATATGTATAGTGTACTACACCTTACGAAAGTGTATATAAGAATAATACATTATATATGTATAATAAGACTCCAACCATCACTGAACAGAGACGGTGGGTGATTTGAACTTCTTGGCACATTTGATTAATTGCTGACGTCACGTATCCGCGAAATAAGGTGTCTGTGACTCTCATGAGTTTACTTTCGGATGTGATTGGTGCTTTTTGTGGAAGCTAGGAGTGCCTGTGCACGTGCTCACCTGAGAGGGTAGAGGGCATGTAGTTTCCCTGGTAGGGGATGTCCTGTCCCGGCCAGTGGAGGCTGTCAGAGATGGCCCAGTGGAGGATCTCTTTGTTGTAGACACATCCCTCCACACACGCCTACATATGATTTATACACATTAGGGTTGGGTACCGGTACAGAAAATTCAGGTCCAGGTCCGGTTCAGATCCAGAGGATCAGGCCCAGGTTTGGACCTGAACCTGTACCCGATTCAGTATGTGAGAACTTGTGAATGAACGATACTTAAAACAATAGTCCATTTCGCAACAAAAAATCTGTTTTGAGTAGTATTCAACTCCCACTGGCGTTTTAAAATCCTACAAGGCTAACTGCCTCTGTACTATTGGCTGTAGAACTTGGTAGAAATGACTATAGACTCTACTCTACTTCGCTCTTCTTATTTTCCTCAACCGGTAAGCCCCGAAACGTGTCAATTCCTGGTCATATAATCTGTTCATTTTCCAACAGGTCCATCATTTTTGCAGGTCCGTTTTTTCTGGATCGGTCCAATAAGAAAAACCGGTTTTGTACCGGTACACCGTACCCACCCTTAATTATGCACATACATTATATTAGCTCATGGCTCGTTCCCCTCAGCCAATGAGAAGTCCCCGTTTGCCTGTGGTTATAAGCACGAAATGTGAGATTCATGCAATGACAGAAGTGTTGTGATATCAGAGAAAGAAAATGTGAATGATACACCCGCATGTGAACCATTCTGACTGACCCTCACCTATCTTGCTCCCCCTTTGCTAGGACTAGACTTTCGCCATGTGATAACTGACCAATGCCCACTTGTATGTCCCACTCTTAGTTGTAATTATCATATAGCCAGGAACCAATCAGTAGGCTCCAATTTCTCCATAACCCAGGTCATGACCGGTCATTAATATCCCATCCGCTTTTCCGGGGATCCCATTGGTAAAAAAAAAAGGGCATAGGTCTCGTTCTCTGAGTATTGTCCATGATTTGTGAGTAGAAGATTTTACAACTCTGGGAACGAGAGCCGCAACATACCGCGGATGAACAAAATGCATATATGGCGGCAGTTTGAAAACCTGTTTGCACGATGAGATAGATCGCAAACAGTGACGTTACGGCAGGTGTAGGGAGTGGTGATGAGATTCTGACCACACAGGTATGGAGGTTAAGAAGACGTGGAGAGCAGCAATCCGACCCAACCAGCAAGATAAATGGCGGCCGGACGAACAAAACCTGGCTCTTGTCTATGGGCGACTATATTATGTAACAAGCGAATGCGTCCTCTGGAGTCGTCACGGCTAGGTATCGGATAATATCTATATGATAATAAATAATGACTCGCTTTCCTTCGGTGTAAAATAATTACGGTGCCATATTCCATGGTCTATTCCTACAACCACCTCATTAACGACCTCGTTCGCTACGCTGACTTGGTCGCTTCATTCGGTGGTTTATAGGAATAGACCATGAATTATGGCACCGTATACACATCGGGGCGGGTCATTAACCCTATATTGCCCAATGGAAAAGCCCTAGACCTGGTCTGGTGAGCCTGGTTCAGCCTTATCGTCTGGGCAGGTGTCATGACAAGCTGTGGGAAGATAAAGTACCTCTGAGCTGCCACTTACTTAAACTTCATTTCAAGCAATAAGAAGGATTGTGGCATTTCAGGACAAAATTCACAAAACTAAGCTAAGCAGCTTTGGGGACGTATGGTATGGCCTAAATTACATGACCGATATGGCCTCGCCACAATTTCTGTATATTTCATGACACTAGTCCCGCTACCTTGGGGTTTCTATACCCCTTGGGTGGGTGGGGCTGGTGTTGTATAGGTCATATAGGTCATCTATTAGTATTACTTATCAAAATTTACGATGAATGTTCCATTTAGATATTTTGAACTGAACCGTATATTAGCGCCAGTTTCAAATTTGCCTTACTTTACAGAAAAAAAAAATGCTTGTCATAGCGGTGTGATGTTCTTTGTTCTTCCCCCTTTTCAATTCTGCCATTGCTACTATTTTTACGGCTTAATGATTTAGTTACCTTTGCTGGTGCATCGATGTACGGCTCCACTATAATGGTGTCCCTCAGAACCATGGGGCAGTGGTCCACATCCAGCACCTTCTGTAGGAAGTCACGCATGAACGCGGCGCTGCAGCTGTGTTGGTTCTGTGTGGCAGAGGGCAGTCATAAATGATAGTATCCTGCGTTAGCAAGCATTTAACAACAAGAAATCTTTCAAATGACTGTGTTGATGAAGGTTAGACATCCAGGTAACAAGATACGCCAAATAGTGTCCAACATTAGCTCCTATTCTCAAACAACAACAGCTCGAGCCGATTGACTCATTTGTATCAACCTTGACTTGACCTTGTTTTACTTTTGTTTTCTATTGGATTATCTAAAGCTTTGTGTTCTTTACATATTAATTCACACTTACGGTGTAAAACGTTATGTTCAACAAGATCTCCTCAGTGTCACTGGCGAAAGATAGTGAACACTATCTAAAACGTCTGGCCGTTTCTAAAATCACATCCAGTTGTTTGATTAACTGCGATTTGGTGTATCTTTCGAATGTCATCATTGACCATCATTATTTGACAGAAAGAAGGGTAAACTACATGAAAGTTGCAACAAGATCTAGAATTAAAAGGACAAACCATGCTATTACAAGCAACAGTTTTTTTTTCTCTATTATTTCTGCATTAAAGAGTGCACCAAGTGACATTGGTGTGGTAGACTGGTATCACTTACCAAGTTACAGTCATGGCTATCACATTGTTGCCACTTTTACTATGAAACTTGTTTTACTTCTACAACTGAGCCCATGGCTACATGTACATGTAGCTCACTACTATCACTTCTACAGGTACAATCAGTGCTACCACATGACACATTTTCCCATTTTGGTACCTTCTCGTCATATATATGTTGACCATCTCCGGATTTTTTTGTCAACATCAGGAAACAATCATCCATAAATTTATCTCGCTGTGGCCTGGACAGTTATTCCTATTGAAGATTTTGTACCTACATGTTTTGTGTCTTGGTAACTGACCTGAGAGAAGTGCAACCCGTTTAACCGTCTCACCGCTCCCAGTACATCCGCCAGCTGGTCGCCACTGCTGATCTTCCATACCCCAATCGAACTATGTCCACAAGGAACCTGAAACAACAACAAACTTTAAGACAGCAAGACAAAGGAATTACCAAATTACCTAAGTTTACGCTGATGAAGGTTTGACATCCATGTTATACAATGCGCCAAAAAGCAGTTACTCCTTGACAAGTAACTGGGTTTGGTTTTGGAAACGGAAAATGAAAATGAAAAAAAAATCAATGTTAATGTTAAGCCTAAAACTCAAAGGAAATCATTATTTTAAGAGCGTCGTAATAATGATGAAATGTTAGGTGATATATATGATCGATAGCCAAGATTTGGGAGTTTATAGAAGATGAATACAGTTGGCTTCCGCGAAGTTATATTTGGGCAGAGATTTGTGTATTTTCAGGAAGTACTGAGAATTTTACTGTGTGTCCTATGAGCCCTAAAAGTTTCCCCAGGAGTGACAAGTCATTGGTGTAGTTATGGCGGTGGAGTAAGTAATGTATGTGTATATGTAGTTGGAGAAGGCCATGGCGGAAGCAGAGCTTAAAAAAAGAGGTGACAGCACTGGACATACCTTGACAAAGGCAGGAAGCCCCACCCTCTTTAGCAGAGCATCAGCATCTTCAAGAAGGGTCTCTGAGTCCAAGTCCAAGACGCCGTGAGAAGAATGATCGGTGTCCGGGTCCAGGCACTGTCTGGTGTAGACCTTGTGATAGGCGAGAAACGACGACTCCACACTCGGCCCTTCGAGTCGATTCGGGAACTCTCGTACCAGAGCCGACTGCACGAGCGTAGCAATGTCATAGATCGCCAGAACTACATCTACGTCATTTCCGGTAACAACCTAGGCGGACAACAATGACAATAATCATAACTGTAAGTCAGCTTTGTTCTAACACAAAATAAACACTCACAATGAATTTTCGGTCGATCTCGCCGACCTTCTTCAGATGTCTGATTTACTGCGCTCACGTTCCGGATGACGTCAGGAGTGAATCAAAGGTGGTAGAAATACAGAATCTACCATCGTCGTCACGGTTCGGGGAGGGTTCATGGGCCCTAATGTACGTAGACAACTCATTCACACCCCTCACAAAGTAGTAGTTCTCCGCAAATGTGCACCGTGTATTCAAATTACAATTATCATTTTCATCAATATTAAAATAAAAAGGAAAGCGACGGGATCACATTGCATCTCCTAAAACAGCACGTTTAGTTAATGTCACAGGAATGGACCGATCCCGTAGCCCCGCCCCCTGTTCGATCATGTTCTATTTCGAACACCTCCGTCAAAAACACCGCTTGTCGGACAGAACTGGCCGCTGCCGCTGTTTAGCTGATAATGACGACTGACTTCGGTTTAGCTTTTTTGAGCCATGAAATCCTCTCAGACCTGGCCGAAAAAAATTGCGCTGCCTTTTTGTTATGGGGTACATCCACTGCGTACTGTCGTTTGAGAATTGGGTTGATACAGATGCGGTAAGGGCGTTATAATTTCAGACAAAGCGGAAGCGATAGGCGCTCCATAGCATTACCTTGTTGGTGGGCCGAAGTGCCCGGTTTCTGACATGCGATCCATGCATGTGGAGACCAGGGTACATAAATCTGTAACAGGGTTTCTGCTGCATTTGTTGCATGCATAAGAGCTGCATGCATGCTCATGATAAAAACAAATTTGAGAAGACAGAAGCTCTGGCACTCGTGGAGAGGGAGCTTGTACTACACGCCAGCTAATAGGACCCTTCTACAAAGACTGCTAGTGCAGAGTCCCGTGTCTTATACATACCCTGCTTTACACGTGCATTCAGCCAATCAACAATGTAATGCTATGCAGTGGCTCTGCCTCCCAAAACAACAATACTCGGTGGGTGTAACCTTCAATAAAGAATAGTATAGCATTTTTCTTTGGCCATTTCTGTCCCACTGGGGCTGTTTTTGACGGAGGTGTTCGAAATAGAACAAGGGGTTCTACCTGGTTCTATTTGTTCGATATGCGTTCGATCGGGATCGGTCCATTCCGAAGACACTGAAGTACATACAAAAAGAGACACTCTTTGTATCATGCGGTTTTTATATGAACCCTTAAGCTAAAGGGCACAACCCGCCGTACGTGCAAAGTTCTGCGTGCTGTCGACGCGGACGTAGCCTAAAAAAACGTACGGACAAAAACACGTACTGTGAGTACGTACCTTAGCTTAACGCTCGATGTAAAAGACGTGTCCCTACCTTAATGGCAACCTAAGCAATATTTGCAGCGTCAAAGTGGAAATATTCTGAATAAGGCAATCTGTATGATATTGACATCTACTGCACTATATCCTCACGAGGATATTCCTTATTATTGTACCCCCCAAAAATAAGGACTTGATCTGGAATCCTTGTGCAAACTCGTTCCCGCGCCGTTTTTAACGGCTCAATTTATGAAATAATGATGCAAATGTGCTAAAATAGTGCATTAGATGTCATTATCATATAGCCAGGGGACGTGGGCCAATCAGAAGGCCCCATTTCATGCTGGTTATGACGCCGTAACAGCCTTGCATTAAATTTTTGATTATCGCACGTGTGCATTAAAAACTTTTGAAAGTTGAAACCAATCAGAAGGACAGACAAACAGGACGCTGGCCAATCAGAATGAGATATCCAGGAATCGTCCATCTGCCAAGATAGGGGAATAAGTACAGGCATGGCAGGGGGGATGGCTCCCTCTATTAACATCTGTAGTGCGTGTTTCTTTGTTCAAAGAAAACATTTGCCGTCTTAAAACAACATTGAATTACCTATAATATTTAAGACAATAAAATCTATTTCAAGTCATGTCCAATTTAAACTGCAAATGGAAAATAAAATTATTTGCACCTCATAAAACCACCTCGTTCGCTTCGCTCACTCGGTGGTTTTATTCGGTGGTTATAGCAAAGGACCAGGCGTTATGACACCATATACACCTCGGGGTGGGTCATTAACCCTTAAATATTATACAGACTGCCTTATTCAGAATATTTCCACATATTTCTTAGGTTGCCTTTAAGCTTGAAAATGTACGCCCGGGGCGTGACGCAGCTATAATTATACATGATTAGTTTACCAGACTACTACAAGACCGATGCAGGCGTATCGAAAATGTACGCCCGGGGCGTGACGCAGCTATAAATATACATGAGTAGTTTACCAGACTACTACAAGACCGATGCAGGCGTATCGAAAATGTACGCCCGGGGCGTGACGCAGCTATAAATATACATGATTAGTTTACCAGACTACTACAAGACCGATGCAGGCGTATCGAAAATGTACGCCCGGGGCGTGACGCAGCTATAAATATACATGAGTAGTTTACCAGACTACTACAAGACCGATGCAGGCGTATCAACAATTAGAAAGCAAACAGAACCTAACTTGTGTGCAGTGCTACATTGTCCTCGTCTGCCTTAAAAGCAATAAAAAAAAGTATCTTGAGATCAGTGCTATTAAAACTTCGTGGTTAGCACTGTACTTGACATTATGTTAACTCCATAACCAGCGCCCTAAAGTGTCACCGGTTCAACAGTCACATTAGTTACGCCCAAAGTAGAACTGTGACCTTTCAGGCCGACAACTTACGATTATAAGTTACATTGGAGTTTATTACTTAATCTAAGCCTAAGGGTACTTATCACTTTATTACCCTCGGACCTAACTTACTTCTTTAAGTCGGTAGAAGTAGTCCAAGAGACTTTCACCCTCCTGTAGGTAGCTGAAGATGACTTTACGCACGGGGATCCCTTCACACGTGCGGAGCAGGTTTTCCGTAGTGCTGTAGTCTACAGCCCTCTGACAGAAAGGTACAAGGATTGTGACGGGTTGTTGGGCAGCCATAGTGGGAAACTTAGATTTGGATGTCTCAGCAAATCGCAGATGAGAGGACGGCAGCTTTGGGCACCGAACGTGTCTTACCAAGGACTTTGTGTAGTGTCAGTGGTCTCACCTACCATTCCGGTTCTACCAGAGTATGAATATTGATAAACTGCAAAAGTTACAAAACAGGGTGGCCAGGGTAATTCTAGGCTGTGACAGGTACACCTCTACTTCAACCCTTCTAGACTCACTTGAATGGCTCCCAGTAGCTGAACTGCACAAAAAAGCCAAAGCTACTCTTGTCTACAAGGCCCTGAACGGTTTGACCCCTCACTACATCACTGCAATGTTCACACAGCTATCTCATGTCCACACACACAATACCTGCCTCAGGGCACAAGGCGGTCTTCAGTTGCCCAAGACTAAATTGGAACACATCAAAACAGCCAGAACGCTGGCGACTTTCAAGAACCTTTATGCACTTAACATTGATATGCAAATTCAATCCTGATTTTAAATTTGACTTCTTTTTGTTATGTTTCCTGTGTTATGTCACGTTAAGGCTAAACTTTTGGTTCACTCGTTTTGGCAGTATTATTTTATGTTATCTAAGTTAAATCTGACTTTGTACAATCTTTATGTAATTTGGTTTCATAGAACGTTATGTATGATTATGTTATTGACGTTGCATTGGTTCTGTTGAACTTAATGTATGATTTATGTTCGGGGTTCTCCCCCCAGGGGGCTTTGAAAAACGCCATCAGGCGACATGCCTTACCCTGGTTAAATAAAGAATAAACAAACAAACAATTCCAATACTAGTCGCTAGGGGGGCCAAACTTATTTCTTCTTCTACACAAGAGCTACCTAACACTAAAAACTCTTGACCATAGCTTGTTGAGAACAGGAAGTTCCACTGCAGTGCCAGAGTAAGCCACTAGGGGGCCCTAAAACTGAACATTTCCAGTTTTTGTCACACCCCACCAACACCCCAAGCATGAAACCAATCCATCCAGCGGTTATCTTGTTGATACACAAATGCTACTGAATACATAACCTCCATGAATATTTCATGGATAACTACAGGCTAGTCACATGAGTGGAACCATTGAAACCAATGCACTGCTTGTTCGAAACACACATAGAAACAATGTAAAACAAGCTCTTAAGTCTGGAATGTGACTTTATTGAAGGTCACTGCAGCCGACTTCTTGTATTGTAGGATGCCCTCGAGCTCCTGGCTAATTTTCTCCACCGCCAACCGGGAACTTTCAGTTGACAGTTTCATGTGCGCCTCAGCTCCAGGACAGCCACAGGTAAGGGTCAGCAGGTGACATCAGTTTCACTGGAACTGGAAAACATTAAAGAAAACGTCTGATTGGCAAAACTCACTTTGTAAAATACTCTGCAAAGGCATTCAAACTGCATTGTATGTGAAGTGATCTTGATGTTGTATTACCTCAGTTAACTTCTATGTAAATATTTAATATATGTACAAATATCAATAACTAAACAATATAATTCAGCAGACAAAGTGTAAATCACTTAATATCCTGAAATTGTATCATTTCTCCTCACCATTATAACATTAACTAACATTGCCATCAAATGGTTATCATACAATGCGCAACATGTAATTATAGTTAACACAGTCTTGGACCATATTCAAGTTTACATGTGCAGATGAGTTTATGGTAGATGGTGTCAAGGCATTCCTAACACTTGTCAACATATATAACAGGTGTCAATCCATTTCCAAGTCAAAGACCACCTGCTATCACTTGGTCACAAGAAGTTTTAACTGTCTTATTCAACATTGTGATTTGCTAGATTAAGTTTGTCATATACTTTTTACTAGATTGAGAACTGGTGGTCATTAGTATTACAAGTAATGACATGAATATCTCTTTTAAGCAGGTATTTCCCATGGACTGTACCAAACTGAGCACATGTACAAATTGGCATCCATTTGTTAACAAAAACTACAATTTTTTTGAAAATTAAAACAAAAATGCAATTGGCAAAATGGCACAAATGGATACAAAATGACCTAAAGTATTCAACACTAAAGTCAATAAACATATATCATTACAGATAGATGTACATAAGAGTGTAAGCTGGTATATGGTTTGTGTCTGTTTGTTTTTGGTCGTTTCTGTCACTACATGTACAAATTTAAAGGGGAAAAAAGCTTCTGGTCACAAGAACGAATCAAGCAAAAACTCACAGATCTATCAAACAGTGCTTTGAACAGTGGGTGTTTCCTTAGTGAATGTGTAGTAGATATTGTACTTCTTTGTTTAGTTTATTAAATTACTTGTTCTTGAGCAATGTACATGTATATCATTCTGTATAATTATATGGTGTTGAAAATACCAGAGCCTGATGCTATTATGTTAATTTTGGCAACAGAATTTCTTACAATAATTCCACATCCAATGCTAAACGTTTCAAATATTTACCAAGTGTACAAACCACATTGTCCCTTCAAAATTCAAGGCTTTCTGGAATCAATGGGGTTGGCTAGGCTAGTGGGCTGGGCTGGGCTGGTACCCAAGTGCAACATAGATAGTTTGAACTTCCCACCGGTCCACCAAAAAAAAATCAGATTATGGTCGATAGACATGTAGCCTGGATACTGGACCCCAGCCTGATCTGAGAAACATATGCCAGGAAGTTTGAACTGTCCGCGATGTCGCTGTGTGACCCCAGTCCGGCCGAAGAGGAGCAGATCACACAATAGATATTTCTGAAATTGGGCTGGGTTCAATACTAGTAGGTGACTAGGTGTGCACGAGGTGACTAGCCCAGCGCACTAGCCTAGCCCACCCCATCGATTACGGAAACCCCAAAATTCAAACTTCACAGTTCTGAGTTCCAGGCATGCCGAATATTCAAATTTTCCACCCCTCTGAGGTAGCTTGGAATATTCCACACCCTGGAACTCAAAATTGAAATCTACCATTGAAGTAGGTTCTCAAGATAGTGAAAGGATGCTTCTCACATAAAAGAGTTTATAGTTCGCCTTTTCCAACATCCTCTGCGGCATCAGCATCTTCCTTCATGGTGAAGCCTTTCTCAAGAAGGAGATCTGTGATTTCGACTGTTTTCATTGGTGCTAGGTCAATCACCTGGGCAAGGAAAATAACAATGAAAAACTTCAGGCATGATGGGTGTTGGCTATTGAAACAATTCTCCCATCTTACAACACCTCGCATTATTCAGCAAGATAAGAGGGGATAATGTGGCAATACAGTCATTAGGGCCTGGAGTATGACAAACAGCACTGTATATAGTTTATTCTAATTTTTCACCCCGGTCCTATGAAGTGAGGGAAGCCATGTAAAGATCCTTTCCCAGGGGCAAAATGTCATGGATGACAAGCAACCTCTTACTAGGGCCCCCTTTCCACTAGACGGCGATCGCGCCACGCTCTTACGGCGACCTAAGACGAATATGTGTAACCTTCCATTTCATACTGAGAATGTCATACAAAATGTAAAAGTGTGACTGTAAAGACAACAAAAGTGTTAAAAGGTTTGTTTTCTTCTATACAATTCGTTGTCCGATCCATCAAATTCTAGGTTGCAGAGAGAGCACGACGAGAGAGCCATCCTAGTGGAAAGGGGGTATAATGGGCTTTATGCCACACAATTCCACACGTGACTGGCTCCCAAGTCCCAACCGTAGTCTGGAGATGGTTGGAAGAGGTTGCAAAGGCATCAGTTAGCTATGGGCATCTCTCTCCTGACATTATAACATTTATCTTGCACATAAACAATCATCACACTCAAGTTTTGACATGAATGTAACATTAGCCTACGACTACCAAGCCCCTCCTGATAGTGGATAGAATTCTAATCCTAGTAACTTAATCATACTGTATATGGCTGTCTTAGATTGCTGTTAGTACATAGTAATGCTGTCTTGGATTGCCGTATACAATCCACCCCGACAGTGTACTGTACATGTACCTCCTTACCTCCAGCTGTTCTCCATCCTGATCTAACAACAGTAGCTCAGGACTCTTCCCAGGAATGGCCTTGTACTCCACACGGTGACTGGTATAGTTTGTTAAAGACTTGCCACTTTTCACTATGCAGTCCTTGATACAATCCCTCACACTGAGTCACAGCCATGACCTCACTCTAACTGCTTGGTTAGAGATTTCTGAGGATTTCTGTTTTAGTTATCATTTCAGTACTGATCCTCAACTGTTGTTGAAGGCTGTCCCATGTAAAAAGTGCCAGGGTGATATAGTGGTGTGAAATAATAAAAAAATCAATATCTAAGGCCACACCAATTTAATTTCTTGGTTCACGGATTTTTTCATAAAAAATATGGAGCGAGAGGGCGAAATAAAAATAAAAATTATAAAATGGTTGGGGTAAAGGTTAGGGCTAATCCAAAACATAAAGACTAAAAAGTTTTCAGCTTGAAAAAAGTACAAAAACACTATTACTGTATGGTAACAACACCTGTACCCACACTTTAAGGAGCTTATAATATAAAGGCCCATTTGTTACACCAGAAAGTTGGTGAATGGTTTCATTAATGGTGAAAATTTACTGAGTGGTTTGTTTGTTTGTTTGTTTGTTTGTGTGGTAATTTTTATTTTTTATTTTTATTTTCCCAAAAAATAGAAGCGAGAAAATCCGTTAACCAAGAAATTAAATTGGTGTGGCCTAAGGGGTGTGGTTGCAATTTGATTATTACAGATTTCAAGGATACATACAATGTTCTCTGAAAAGTAAAATATGGTGACTCTCAGTCTCATGATTCTTTTTTCTCAATTATTTATGTTGACGTCTGTCTAAGTCACTTAATGTCACTCACTAAGGAACTATTGTGAAAGGATACAATTGAGGTAGCACCTGTTTGATGAACTTCTTCACCTGTACGCACATGTACATGGAAATACAACAAACAAACATACATGTACAAACATAGTTTACAATATCATGCTGAGGATAGTGTAGTTGACCAAATTAAGAACAGCTGTGACAAGATAGTGAGAAATGAACGTGAACTCTGCATAACTTGGGTTTTCGGAAAAAACCTGTCCAGTTACTCGGAAGTTAAGCAATGTGCGGTCCGGACAGTACTTGGAAGACCGGATGCTGTAGACTGACCAAGCATTCAAAGAATTCGTCTTTCGGAAGGGACATTAAACGGGGGTCCCATGCTCGAGGAGGTGCCTTGACCACGTAAATCAGCCTTATTACTGAAATATTGGATATCTACTGGTTGGAAATACACCAAATATCATTATTATAATACAAATGTACTAGTTGATGCATATTCCTATAGAATTGGTGACCCTAAGGTGCAACTAAATAGGAGATCCATGCACATGAAGAATATTCTGTCAAATGTGAAGTACACAATCAAC
Source organism: Branchiostoma floridae (assembly GCF_000003815.2). NCBI lineage: Eukaryota > Metazoa > Chordata > Leptocardii > Amphioxiformes > Branchiostomatidae > Branchiostoma > Branchiostoma floridae. The sequence continues at coordinate 587,847 of NC_049989.1, forward strand.
ACCTATCTGAATTACACCCATATATGATTGTCCATCAATTTCTGGTTGTTAAATAGTCACTAAGTGGCAATATATTACAATGACTGACTTTGAGCAGTTTTCTTTAAATGATTAGTTTGTAGCACATATTTTGAGAGCCGGTCTGTTTAAATCCTGGTTAATGTAGAAATTAAAATGACGATGAGAAAGTTTTTAACATCAACACTACACAACTACCTACCTACCTCACTCACTACCTACCTATCTAGTCTTGCACTAGTACACAATGTTATAAGATTCTACATATTTTACAATACACTTTATACAGTAATGTTGAGGCAGCATTTTTCAAACCCTAGTACAAGTTGTGAGCTATATTTTTTTAGAAACAATTTGTGTTTTACTTGCAAAATCATGCGCTAATTGCATCAGGCTAATTGCATTATACAGTCACAAAGACTGAAAGTAGGAGATAGTTTTTATATGATGCACAGAAGTAACAATGATGGATAATCTTTGTTAACTTTTGTATGCCATTGTGTCACACTATAAGTTGTTGTTTCTGTACACTAGATAAAAAAAATGTTGTTGCATAGCTTACAACTTAAACTCCTCTTTTTAGACAGGGGTTTAACCGCTGTCGGGACTGGATAGTTTTTTTCCCAAAAAACGAAATTTGAAGGGGGGGGGGGGGGGAGTGACCCTTAACCCCCCAAAAGAAACACTGTTTACTACAACTGGAAAATGGTGGAATTAAAGGATTTCTTCAATTTTTCTTCAACGAATTACTTTAAGCAATTTTTTTCAAAAGCATCTGTTCCGGAAAACAGGAGGACTCCCCAAATTTCAGTTGTCCATTTGGGGATCTTTTTCTTACATGCAAATGCAATACTACTATTTTTACTAGTGGTCTATTTACAGTAAGTTACAGGCCACTCCCCATATGTGTGATGATGTGGCAGATCCTGTATGGACAATTGTGCCTATGTGCTCAGCAGTGGGCCTAGACTCTAGAGGAAACAATCAATTCCAACAAGATACTCTGCTTGACCTGTCTGTAACATCACCAGCTTCATTATGTTCACACAACAATAAGGCAGGTAGCATATTAATATCATATAATATCATAACATTGATATTAGCCAATATTGTATAGAAGCTTGTCAAATTTATGTTGAAATTCAGGTAAAAAGAGAAAGCTCTCCACACCTCTGGGAGCTTGTTCAAGCGTCATCCACTGCAACTCTGAAACAGAGCAAAAAAAGTTATACTCAGTCATAGTGTCATGAGGGACATTCTTTTATACCAGCTATGAAATCTTACAAGTCTGATTTACATGTAACATTAACTAGATAATTTGGTGGATGGTAGTGTTCGAAAGGAGTACATTGGCTGTTCTAAGGAAGCCAGGACTAGGGTTGGGTACCAGTACAGAAAATTCAGGTCCAGGTCCGGTTCAGGTCCAAAGGATCAGGTCCAGGTCCGGACCTGAACCTGGACCTGATTCAGTATGACTCATACCAATGGTCCATTTCACTACAAAGAAATCTGTTTGGTGGAGTATTAGACTTACACTGGCGTTTTAAAATACTACAACGCTAACTGCACCTGTACGATTGACTGTACACCTTGGTAGAAATTACTATAAACTCTACTCTACTTCAGTCTTGTCATTTTCTTCCAACTGCAAGCGCCAAAACGTGTGAATGCCTGATAAAATGATATGTTAATTATCTAATCGGTCCAACATCCGGTCAACCTAATTTTTTCAGGTCCGGTTTTTCTGGACCGGTCCAATAAGAAAAACGGGTTTTGTACCGGTACGCTGTACCGATACCCAGCCCTAGCCAGGACAGAAATTCTTTGGTTTGGTTCATTGAGATCTCCATAAGTGATATGTCACTACTCTTCCTTAACTTCAGATCAAAAATATTACAAAAGATTTCAATGGCAAAAACGTTACATAACAAATTGAGATTTTGAAATAACAGAAAACAAACATAGAGTGAACTCACAATGACTGATAACCATAACATAAGTAAAGGTAATATAAAACAAGATCCAATCATTACTCTAATTTATCCTCTACTGTCACGTACCAACTGTATGCTAAACTTCAGACTTTGGTCTTAGATTATGATGTGGGCTGTAATTTGAGCTGTTTTGATGATAATCTTCTGGCATGGTCTTTATAAAAATCACTAACATTCTAACGTTAATAATAGTGGTAATATTAATTCCAATACGCGCCACCATGATTGATACCTTTGATGTCCTGTTGGATTGAGAGGGAAACAAGAAAGGCAACATTTTCGAGAAAACGCTGCAATGTTTCACTCCAGTTATCGGCTACTCGCACACAAATTATACTGGCAGTACCATAATAGGCTCGCCACTGGCAAAAAAAAAGGTTCGTCCCTAGGCGTTGCCAAAAAAAAAAGACAGAAAAACTTATGTTCAAGAAGAAGGAAAGAACGTTTGCAACAGCGAAAAAATATGTTTCTCTAGGTTCAAACATGCTGCGTCAAACATAATGAAACTTTTGGTGGACGTGGCCACACCACAAGTTCTGCAGAACACCTGCTTCTCACCTATTCTCATGTGCGTGCGTTATGAATAAGTAACGTTATTTTTTGTTATCTGTGTATTAGACCTTACCTCTACCCTGGCGCTGTGGTATTCAGTAGCCGCATGCGTCTGCTGGGGCAGCACGGCTAGGCAGACCGCGAGAAGTATCATCCACGTCCGCATGATTGCACCTCACCTGTACAGACTTACCTGTACCTGTACCTGTACCACGGCAGCCCTCCAAACGGAAATGCCAGCTGTCAACCGGAAACGGAAACTACGGGTACGGAACGTTACAAATCTTTATAGGGGTCGGTGTTTCTTTTTAAAATTTATTAGATATCCATCAGATTCATTAAATGGCATTTTGCTCTTGAAAATTGATAAATATTAAAAAGACTTTAACTTTCGAGCAACATTTGATGCTCAGAAAATATAGGGTTAGCATTATAAATTACACAAAGCACAAGCACCACATTCACGACAGGTTAACGTTTAACTTAACTTTGCGAGGGTCAACCAGTGTACCTTTTTTTTTAATTTTACATTTTAGTTCGATAAATTGATTCTAACTTGAAAAGAAAAATACTACTTAGCTAGATAGACTGTTTTCATACTATATATATTTTTAAATGACATTTTTATAAAAGAAAATTATAACTAATTTTCTGTTTCCCCCCTACAATGTTGCAAATATGGAACAGCTCATCCTTCCCATCATGCAGTTGGATTAAGCATCAAGCATCATGGCGCTCATCTGTTCAAGTAAGTCTCTCACTTTTGTCAACTTTCTTGCAATTTTTCTGCATGATACATCCATTATAAGTAGTAGAGCAAGCTGGCTAATTGTCTTTGATATTTTATACTAATTGTCAGTACTATATTTACAAGGACATCGTAGTATTTGCTGATACCTGACGTGCTTGGTTTAGTCACGTTGTGATCACGTTTCCCAGTAACATTTAGTTAGGTAGGGCTTTGTACCTAAATACCTGTGCCTGTAGTCCTGTACTATGCCTATAAGATTTTTTTTGGTACAGGTGTAACCTGTGCCTCTACCTAAACAAACTATATCACTATTGAACACCACTTTTTGAGACTAAAGATATTAAGTAATTCCAAATCAAACATGACAATTGTGATCATTGTGCAGTTGAAAAGCACCTCCTTGTGAAAACTAAGAAAACTTTGTTTTGATGTTCGAATATGTAAATCCTCATAAATAGATGACAATTTCTCACTAGATAAGACAGTTGGCTACATTTATAACAGATAATTGATCAAACTTGTTTAGGTACAGGTAAAGGTCCGGACCTGTATGTATCTAAACCAGTGTACCTGTATTTAAAATTTCTTCTAAGGTACACAGCTCTAGTTGTCAGAGAATGGACCTCTCCCATTACAGTCAAAGTAAAACTGAAAATAAATTCATATAAAATACACAAAACAGTTACATGTACTAGTATGGTATGAATACATAGTCATACCAATTGGGGTAATATTACAAAGGGCAATAGATTATGCATTCCTATGTAATTGATATTTGACCATAACTGTCACGTTTCTGAAGTTAGTGTAACAGAATAAAGTAGATTCCATGGTATATGTTCATATGTGTTGCTCCTTTTTATTGCTGTCCCTTGAAGTTTCCAATGAAGTCCCGGAGCACCCAGTGGTCTCACCCATCTCCGGACATGTGTTTGAGCGGCGGCTGATTGAGAAGTTCGTGTCGGAGAATGGAACAGACCCAATGAATGGAGAGCCTCTCAGTTCTGACCAACTGGTAGAGATAAAAGGTGAGTTTTTATTGGTCAGCCACTTAGCAACAGAGTGAAGTAAGAGTATTTGGCTTGTCTGTTTGTGTGTGTTTCTGCTGTAACTGTTTAAGTTGCACCAAGCAAAAAGTGGTTGCAATGTGCAAGTGGGTATTTTACACGCTGCATTAGGCCATACCAACTTAAATTTATGGGTGACATCCCCAGGACACCCTAAAAACTAATGTGCATGGGCATTAGATTCTGCAAAAAATATGTTTCTAAACCTCAGGACTAAACATCCAGACCAGTCTTTCCCAGGAACACACATTCATGCAGTCGTTTGCTATTGGGGTAGGTACTCCTTAATAATACATGAATAAGGGTTAAACTTAAAGTCTTCAATATAGGCGTGATTATTTGGCGAAGGTATGTGTTCCTGGCACTCTAGTTTCAATGTCATGTGGACTAACGGTACCGGTGTACTGATATGTCTTTATTCTCAGTGCAACCCACAGTGAAGCCGCGCCCACCGTCAGCCACCAGTATCCCAGCCATTCTGAAGGCCTTACAAGATGAGTGGGATGCCTGCATGCTGCACAGTTTCACACTCAGGCAGCAACTGCAGACTACTCGCCAAGGTAGGAGCCGTACTTCACATTCTTCACACACCACACAGTCTCACATTCTTCACACCACACACAGTCTCACATTCTTCACACCACACACAGTCTCACATTCTTCACAGCACACACAGTCTCACATTCTTCACAGCACACACAGTCTCACATTCTTCACACCACTCACAGTCTCACATTCTTCACACCACACACAGTCTCACATTCTTCACAGCACACACAGTCTCACATTCTTCACAATTTTTTTATGAGGACGGCCTCTGGTTGCGTTCAAGCCGTCCAAAACGAAATGAGACCGTCATTGGACGGGTGGACGCCCCTCTGGCGGAAACACTGGTCTCACATTCTCCACACCACACACAGTCTCACATTCTTCACACCACACACAGTCTCACATTCTTCACACCACTCACAGTCTCACATTCTTCACACCACACACAGTCTCACATTCTCCACACCACACACAGTCTCACATTCTTCACACCACACACAGTCTCACATTCTCCACACCACACACAGTCTCACATTCTTCACACCACACAGTCTCACATTCTCCACACCACACACAGTCTCACATTCTTCACACCACACACAGTCTCACATTCTTCACACCACACACAGTCTCACATTCTCCACACCACACACAGTCTCACATTCTCCACACCACACACAGTCTCATACCACTCTTTGTTTTACCAGCTGCATTGTAACCAGCTCCAATTTTGGTATGTTTTCTTGTTTGTAGAGTTGTCTCACGCCCTGTACCAGCATGATGCAGCATGTCGTGTGATCGCACGCCTGACTAAAGAGGTGACGGCAGCGCGTGAGGCCCTGGCAACCCTGAAGCCCCAGGCTGGGATCGCTGTCCCCGCCCCTTCAGTCCCCGCAGTGGCGCAGCCTGCAGCTGCAGCAGAACCCATGGAGATGGCTGCAGAACCCGGGGAGGAAGGCATGACTGAAGAGATCATACAGAAGGTTGGATGTATTACTGTTTCCAGTAGGGAATACACTGATTTCGCTGGTGTGTTATTCTTACCTTTTCTGTCATTTTGGCAATGCCTCAGGGCAAACCTATTGTGTGCAAGTAGCTTGACAAAAGGCAAATTACTGGCAAACACTTAAATTTTTCTCAGGGCTACAAATAACTAAATTGAAAGCCTTAGAAATTTGAGATAAATGGGAGTGTCACAATTGCATTCATTGTTTTACTTCAATCACTGGCATAAATGGCAGTGAAAATGACTTCTATAAGTTAGCATAACGGCCCTGGCTTCTACTTCAGTCTTGTGCTTTTTGCTAAATGCCCACTATTAGATTGGCTGCCTGCATGCATGGGACCCTTCTGGGTGGTGCAGAGAAGCAATGGACCACTTGAGTGCCCTTTTTCCCCATCAAGTATTGCGCAATTCCAGCTATCTATGCCGAGAAGTTGTGATGTTTATTTCGACTGATGAAATACTTAGCACAATACTGTGACTATTAGTTATCTTGTAGCAAAATAGAAGAAAGAAAAAACTCTGACGTTGCCTTAGCAGCACAGCTTACGTTTAGAAGGGGAGGGGGCTTACTCTCCAAACAGATGTTGATAAGAAAAATCGTGACCTTTTCATTATGTGTCCAGTCATTCAATACCTTCTACCACCATTGTATTCTCACAATTATTTCAACTGCGTTGCTAGCTTTTTAAAAAGCATTTGTTGTTTCTCCATAGCTGCAAGACAAGGCAGCAGTGCTGACTGCAGACAGGAAGAAGCGTGGTAAGAAGGTACCAGAAGAACTGATGCCAGCAGAAAACTTGTCCAACTTCAAGCAACAGGCATCACATCCGGTAAGCTGCCTTTTGGGGGAAGGTCTTGGGGCTCGTGTGATTGTGATTGTTCATTAAGTCTTGTCAGTCTGGATGGTTAAACATGACAGTAGTCGTGTGGACTGAAATTGTGAACATCTGGCATAAATGTTATTAAGAGCTTTCAATTCAGTCCTTATTTGAATGTGTCAGGTGAATATAAAATTTGTATGGTGCAAAGAACTTGACTTGAGCCCTGGCAAGTTGACGAAATTTCAAACAAATTTGTGATCTAGTAAAATTCAATCTGAAATTTCATCATTGTGTAGCGATTGCAGGACAATTGTAACTTTTCTGTTTACAACATCATGATTTGTATCTAAATCTACTTGTGTTTTTTCCTTTGTGTTTAAGTACAATCAGGGCTCAAAATACCCTTTTTGGTCAACTTGTTACTTGCACCAGAAGAAAACTACTTGCACAACTTAAGATAGTGGACTAAATATTTAGTATTAAACCTTTATCTCCTCTTCTGAAAATGTGCAAATGAACATGTCAGGCTGAGTGAAAGGGGATACATGAAGACCACATATTTGGATATTTGTTTTTCCATGGTGCATTTTATTTTTGGTTTTGAATGGTACAAACAGTTTCATAAAGAGGTGAATTTAGGCTTGTTGAAAAACAAATTAATGTCTACAACTCGATAAGATTCATTCTTTTTATTAGATTTCTTCTGAACACTTCGAGTGACATCCATTACTGGAATAAAGTGTTATCACAACCCAATACAAATACATGTAACTGGAAAAAACAGTTTAACATATCAAAGTCACTACTTGTATGCGAATGTGACTCACATGCAAATCAAGGTAAGACAACACCATAGGAACTGTAAGCATTGTAGAGATGGAATTGTGTTTAGATATTGTTTACCTTGATGTCTAACCTCCATGAACAAATTTGGGCTTTTTTTTATTCAGGGTTATTTTACCTTTCATAGATTAGCCTTATTGAACTATAGTCATGTACCAGTAAATGCCATACTTTGTGCCTTGTACAATTATTGGTAATGTTACGATGCCCCTGTTCAGGGTCTGCACAGTGCCAGTATCCCAGGGATCCTCTCTATGGACATCCACACTGCAGACACCTCCAAGATTCTCACAGGTAAGCACAACTCCACAGTGTGGGATCCCCAGTACTGTCAGGGACATCACTGCTGTAGAGAAAGTCCAGTTTAGTGCCGCCAATTGGATTTGCCACAGTTTCATTCCTTTAAAAGGAGATTTTATTAAATTAAAAGCTTTTATAGCACAGAAACAGACCAGATATTCAGGGGACACCTTCTGTAACACGTTTGTTGTGGTGGATTTAGTACTTGTCACGAAAGGGCCGATATTCTGTGGGAATCCCTGAGGCAAGTTCTCCAAAAAGACAACCTGACAAGTAGATTTTGTATGTTTTGTCAACCTCCATTTATGAGGCTTTCCATCAATGAGTTTTCTTGAAATTTAGGATTCATAAATGACAGACCGATCTGAACATATACGTAACAAGATGATGAAGATCTGTGCAGCATGGACAACTCACCAGAGTGAGCTTTAATGCCGCTGCGCACTCCTGATGATACATGTTCCTTATCTTTAGACAAAAAGAACTGCTGTCTCATTTATCTTAGTCATGTTGTGTAGAAAATAAAGGGTATGTACTAATTTTGTGTGTATAAAACAGACCTGTTGGTAGCTGTGACCAGTAGAGTGTTGGTTCAGGAGCGGATACTATTTTCTACACAGGTGGTGCCGACAAAAATGCCGTCGTGTTTGACAAAGAGAGCGAACAGGTGGTCTGCATCCTCAAGGGTCACCGACAGAAGGTTAACAATGTGCTGTACCATCCTTCAGAGGTAAGGTTAACAATGTGCTGTACCATCCTTCAGAGGTAAGGTTAACAATGTGCTGTACCATCCTTCAGAGGTAAGGTTAACAATGTGCTGTACCATCCTTCAGAGGTAAGGTTAACAATGTGCTGTACCATCCTTCAGAGGTAAGGTTAACAATGTGCTGTACCATCCTTCAGAGGTAAGGTTAACAATGTGCTGTACCATCCTTCAGAGGTAAGGTTAACAATGTGCTGTACCATCCTTCAGAGGTAAGGTTAACAATGTGCTGTACCATCCTTCAGAGGTAAGGTTAACAATGTGCTGTACCATCCTTCAGAGGTAAGGTTAACAATGTGCTGTACCATCCTTCAGAGGTAAGGTTAACAATGTGCTGTACCATCCTTCAGAGGTAAGGTTAACAATGTGCTGTACCATCCTTCAGAGGTAAGGTTAACAATGTGCTGTACCATCCTTCAGAGGTAAGGTTAACAATGTGCTGTACCATCCTTCAGAGGTAAGGTTAACAATGTGCTGTACCATCCTTCAGAGGTAAGGTTAACAATGTGCTGTACCATCCTTCAGAGGTAAGGTTAACAATGTGCTGTACCATCCTTCAGAGGTAAGGAATGGTGATTTATGAACAGAGCTATTTATGATACTAAAAGTATTCACACAGGTACCTATATAATGATGAAGTTTGCTATAATTTGAGATTCACCATGATTGATTAGTTGAGAATTAAGGAGTTCACCAATGCTTTTTCTGTAGAACCTGGTGTTCACAGCATCACCAGACTCAACCATTCGAGTATGGGGGGTGCCTAGTGGACAGTGCAGTAACATCATCCAGGCACATGATGGCGCTGTTACCGGCATCTCACTTCATGCCACAGGAGACTTCCTTCTGTCAGCCTCAGAGGACCAGGTAAGATGATGTTTCTGTTACAAACAAACAGCATCAATGTTTGTATCCTCAATTTGTACTTTGCAACAGTAGGATTAAATTCCACATGGAGGTGAAAATGTCTAAGTGACATCCTTGTGGTTAGAAATCTAGAGTAGAGAAGACATTTAGCAATTTCTCTATGCCAAGATCTGTTCTGCAAACTAAGTTCAGCGAGATAACCTCCCTCAGAAAACCTAGTTCAGATTAGTGTGGGCTGAACGCCAGCCAGAGTCCACAATGCCCAGGTCAGTATGGCAAGGAAATGTAAGTTTTATCTGGCCTGGCGTTGATTCGCGATTTTCCACATGGGCTAAGGTTCTCTATGTAAGGGAAATGAGTTAGCCAGGAGAAGGAGTTACACTGCCACTAAAGCTTGCTTGATTTCCAAACCATGTCCTAGTGGTCACCTCTTCAAGCCAGTTACTTTTTCTCGGTTCTGAAAAGATATCTCATAGATGGAAGTATTAAGCAACCTTCCCAAGATGACCACCCGTCCAATGAGGACACAGTCATGTTTTATGGTTACCGGACAGGGTCCCAATCCCTGCTAATGGCAGACACCAATTTTCCAAATTTGGGTGGGCACCATTACAGTGTACCGAAACAAAACCGATTTTTCTTGTTGAACCGGTCCAGAAAAAACAGACGTGAACCAGTGGACCGGAAGATTCGAAATAAAAGACATTATACAGGCAAGTAGACGAGAGTTGATAGTCATTTTTACCAAGTTAGGCCACAGCAAGTAGATTTTGTGGATGATATCTGCACGCTCATTAATTTTGGCCTCATTTCAGAAAAAGTTTTTTCTTTAAGGTAGACCAAAATGGGTAGATAGGTTGTGTAGTAAACTAATCATTGTATGTAGAATTGACACTAGATAGGTAGCCTTGGCCTTGACACTTGCAGGATAGTTGTAAGAAAGGCCCCAATATGAAAACCATAAGTGTAGTTGACAACATGATTGGTGATGTACCAGTCTACAACACTTTCTTAAACTAGTTCGCTTCTTCAATACAGGAATGAATGCCTTGTTGGTTGTGATGCCACATTTTGCCACTTCAATTATATTCAATATTTATTGTGTCGACTTTTTTTTGCCAACTTGTTTTTTTACCCTTCTTGTTTTTATTGTTGCCCTATCTCATTATTTTGGCAGTTTGCAGAGGAAAGTAGAATAGTCCTGCTAGTCTTGCTGCCATTTTAGTGTTTTGTCGAGCACAGTTTTGAAATTCAGAAATGGCAGTCCAATCTTAACTTATTCCCAAACAAAATGATCCAGATTTGTACAGCATGTCCAGAATGGGCTATATTGACAATAAACACTTCCAATGACATGCCACTGAATTTTTTTGTTCCCAGTTAGTCGTCTTGAGCAGGTTCGACTGAACTTAGAGATGAGATATTTCCAGTTGTTGACTACGTGTTTGTGTTTCAGTTCTGGGCGTTCTCAGACGTGCGGACAGGTCGTGTGCTGACTAAGGTCACTGATGAGTCCAGTAAGACATGTAAGTGTCTGTCTTGTGGAGACTTAAACTAGAATTCCACGAACCCATACCTTGGCCAAATTATTTTACCTTTACAACTGGTGTATTAAATGTGTTTGTCATGTCTTTTCAAGGTCTTATGAAGATCTACCCACATACTAAATATCAACATAATCCATCCAGGCGTTCTCCAGTTATGCTGGTCTTCTACAAACACACACACACATACAAACGCTACTGAAAATATAACCTTGGCGAAGAAATAACTACTGGGTGTGCTACAAACTGTCTCATTGTGTGCTTAAGTAATGTTGGCAGCTACAGAGTAGCCTTGCTGGTCAAGCTTAAAGACAATGTCCGGAATAGATTGCTAATACTGATAAACTGATACATGTACATGTATGGTCTTATTGATATCAGTATGTACTCCTACTGCTCGTCTGTTGTTGTTCTGACAATGGAAGTTAATATTGACCTTGAAGCAGCACATTATCCTGTTGTGGAATTCAAAGTTGGTTAAAGTAAGCTTTAATTGATCACTGTCAATCCACACCTTCCCCACTCCCTCTCACTCACTTTCGGTTTTTGTCTGTTGTTCCTCCCCAGCGCTGACTTGTGCCCAGTTTCACCCTGATGGCCTGATCTTCGGCACGGGGACAGACGACAGTCAGGTCAAGATCTGGGACCTGAAGGAGAGAACTAACGTCGCCAACTTTCCAGGTAAAGACTTTCACTAAGTTGTCACATTTCCACTTGGACAGTACTTCAAGCAACTAGTCCTTGACCAAATCCTACCCCGCTGCTATTCCTAAAAGGTGTACACCGTACACTTCCATATAAAAGGAAAGATCGGCCTACAGGCTGCTTTTCATTGAGGTCATAAGGGAAGAGATCAGGGTCAGATGAAATATAACAGAGATACATGTTACGTCCTAATTGGCTTGTTCTTTCTTTATTTTCAGGACACTCTGGTCCCATCACTGCCATTGCCTTTTCTGAGAACGGCTACTACCTGGCTACTGCTGCAGATGACTCCATGGTTAAGCTCTGGGATCTGAGGAAACTGAAAAACTTCAAGACTATTTCACTGGATGAGCGTTATGAGGACAGATACGAGGTTTGTAGTCCAATCAAATAGCTCATGGAACCATTCTAACTTTGATGAAGGGCTAATGACCCGCCCCGAGGTGTATATGGTGTCATAACGCCTCACCAGGTCCTTTGCTATAACCACCGAATAAAACCACCGAGTGAGCGAACCAAGGAATATGTTGGTCATTAACGTTATTATCATATAGCCCAACAAGCATTAAAGCACAATTTGTCAGTAGAAAACTGCTATCTGGAGAGCATTTTTAATGGGCCAGTACATAGAAATGACAGATGTTCCCAGGAGGATGATACAATAAATACTTTATAAGTTGCATACAGAATAAAGACATGTAAGTTTCTAACAGGCTCTCTTTTCCACCCTCAGATCAAGTCCCTGTGTTTTGACCAGAGTGGTACCTACTTGGCTGTGGCAGGCAGTGATATCAGGTTAGTCACTGCCTTGTTTTATGTATCACACATCTTATGATGTCATCATCATGGGTTACCCCCATATAACCCCGCGAGGGGCAAAGTAGGGGGGGGAGCTGAGGTCCCGGGTTAGGGCGGGCAGCCCTCCTGCCTGGCGCGGAAGTTCTCAACTGAAATATATGTTAGATGGTACAGCATGTATCTCATCTTGTTACCTGCTTGAGAACACTCCTGGTCCCAAGGAGATTTCTGTACTTAGTACTTTTAACCAAAGATGGCCATGTGCACAAACAAAGTGTAGAATTTACTTTAGTATTACCCTATCTTTAATACAACAGGATAGTGCACATGTAACTCCAATAAAGTATGTTTGTCAAGTACACATGCAGCATTTGTAAAGTGAAACTAATTTTGTACCATTTAATAAAACCAAACAAACTATCCCCTAAAAGAATAAGATTTAAGGGTTTACTGTTTGTTCTTTGCATGGTTATTCAATAATTTTTACAACTGTCATGACACCCACGGGTTGATGTAGAATGTAGACAACTTTTTTCTTCTTTGTCAATCTTTTTCGTATCAGTTTTTGTGCGTCCACAGGATGACAGACAGTAATGTCTAAAGCTAAGGGCACAACCCACTTAACGTGCAATTTGTCCGTACGTTTTTTGGAGGCCACGTATTTCTGAAAATGTTCAGGCTGTCCAGGGCAGGCACGTCGTCCGTACTGGCTCGTACGGGGGGCGAATCCGCAGCCCGATGGCACACAAAGTTTTGCCTGCACGTAAAATTCTACAGTGTGTCTGCGTGCTCCAAAATCCGAGTTTTTACGGAGGCGGCACTTACCACTTACGGATCCCAAAAGATTTCCCACGTTTCGGCACATAGACCTACAGCGGGTTGTGCCCTTAGCTTACTACTAACTACACCTGTGTAGTGTGAAGCCCACTCACACCTCCCCTTTCTGGCCTGTCCTGTAGGGTGTATCTGTGTAAGCAGTGGCAGGAGCTGGTGGTGATGAAGGAACACACGGCACCGGTCACCTCCATCAAGTTTGGGAACCACGCAGCCTTCCTGGCCTCCACCAGCATGGACCGCTCCCTCAAGATCTATGGGCTATAGATGGTCCAGAGAAAATAATTCAAGCTACCACTGAATGTAGAAACTCGCTGAAAGACAGGTTGTAGATAGATGGGTTGTTTACACATGACATTAATCTCCAAGCAGATCCTACGGTGGCATAAGATAGTATCAAAAGCTGGCAGAGGAGTGAAACCGGCTTAGGAGTGAGTTTCGCTACCGGCAAATGGACACCTCTTGACTGACCAGTTTGGCCAGTTTGGTACTATCTTATGCCATTGTAGGATCTGCTTGGAGATTAACATGACATCACAGCTGCCATCCATGTTGGGTGATCCTTAAGAGTCAGGCTTCAAAATGCGTTTGATGTCAGAATTATCATTACATTAATTCAAGTTTACCTGGCAACATTCCGATGTAACATCCAATATGATGAATATCAACAATGACGCAAGTAAACAATTGATGGTGAACAACATCTGCACCATAGTTAGGTAAGGACAAACACATGGAATAGCTGATGTCCTTATTTCTGACTTTGACATTCTGAGTAAAACCCACTCCAGAGAAATGACTGTACTTGGTTAAGCAGAGGATCAGCTTCTATCTATGGCAACATTGCAGATGTGTACACCCCTCTCACACAAACACAAACCTGCAAACAGAAAAATTGTTTTTCCAAAGGTGTCACAACTTCAACAAGACAGATTCCAGACTTAACCCCTTCACATACCATATCCCCACACCTCACTAACATTGGGTGAAGTAAAAATGAAATTCATACAGGATATGTATAGACTGTTGCTACCAGTAACAACAACAGTACATATAACATGATTTCATACAGTCTTTTGTGGCCCATGATTACAAGATTCCCTTTTGTATACATCCATCCATCAGTGCCATATCATCCATATAGGCAGTATACATGGACTTGTGTAGTATACAGCTTGGGGAACTTTGCAGCTGGTTGAAAAGATGATGATTGATAGCAAGAGTAACCTGAGAGTCACAACAATAATGCCTTCTCTTTCAGTCTAGATGGTATCAGGTGGACCAGATATATGAACTGTAGAATCTGATATATGGCAGATGGGGTAGATTGTAGACCAGTAAAGCCTAAGGGGTTATACTTCGGAGAAGTACCAGGGAAACCACTGTGTATTTGTGTTTGTATTTACACTTTCTGTTTCACATTTTGGATGGATGGCATTTAAGTGTGTTACTTTGTAATAAGTTTTTCATTTTACAGTTTAGTACATATTTTCTATACCTTATGTAGAATAACCTATTTCCATTGGATAAATCAGTGATTTAGTGAAAATTGTTGATCTTCTACTGTACCATTGCCTCAACATAAAAATATGCTTTGTGGGTACTCCTGTAACAATTACGTTTTGAAGAGTGGAGAGTAGTAAATTTGTAGGATTCTACCACTAAAATGATGACCTTCCAAATCGACAGATTTTTGTAGTGACAGTACATTGTACTTCTTTGTAAGAATTGTCTGTTAAGAAGTCCAGAAGATTAGTGCTTTGCCCTTAGGCATGCCATTATTGGATAAGGTCTCAAAGTACTCATTACTTCTATTCCTTTTTCCGCATAGGTTTCTAATAAACATAGCAAGGAAAAGAGACTTACTTTTTAGTGTTTTATTGGGAAGATGTTATATACAGTGTATGATATTGCCACTATATTCTCTACTAAATCTTATATCCTTTTATCTTTCTTGTAGCCATTTACGAACTGGAAAATATGTTTTTGAAATGGACATAAGGTCCTGTCTGCATGTTACCGAAGGCTGCTTGGAAAATTATTTAGCCCCGTGGTATAAATGGTAACTCTGTATTTTTGTTTGATTCTCTATAGAATGAAATAATGTCATTCAATTAAAACTGTTAAAACATAATTATCCGTGATATTTGGTTCCCACCAGAGGCGTCGTCAGTAAATTTCTTAGAGGGGAACTATTGCTGACAAAATCTGTAGCACGTGGACTGCCGAAGACTCGAGGCATCACGCCACTCTAGGGGGTCCGGGGGTATGCTCCCCGGAAAAATTTTGAATTGATGACCCTCCGGCAAATTACACTAGTCTCTACCAGACTCCGGATCGCTGGAAAAATCGTAGAACTGGAACAGATAGAGGAGTAAGCCGGCCAGAGGAATATAGCTGGGTAGGGAACAGCACGCGATCCACGGACACATGGTCTTTAACTTACTGAAAGCGACACACACCCCACATATTTTCGCCATTTCGAACGTACACCAAAGGCGCGAGCAGTTGCATGATAGGTCCGGGGGACATTTCGAAGTCTGGACCCTCTGAAACGCCATTTCCTGCGTTTTGAGGGACAGATTTTGCTGTCAGGCTGAAAAGCAAATGCCATTCTTTTAGAAACAAAGGTTTATATGAGTGACAACCTCGCCCCAAACATATTTTCGCCATGACGTGAGCGCGCCAAAGGCGCAAGCCGTCGCAAGGCACAAGGGAGGTCCAGAGAAATATTGGCCATCTAAAGGGTCATTTCCTGCTTTCGAGGAGCACATTTTGCCTAAAACTACGCTACGTTTGACAATGGAATCTCTACGAATGAAAAGGTTTTTGAGGGCGACGCTTCCGCAACATATTCACCACCATGTCCAGTGCCGAAGGCCGGGAAGTTCGGAGAAATTTCAAAATCTGGACCCTTTGAAACTCCATTTCCTACATTTTTATGGCCCGATCTGGTTTTTATCTTGGCTATAACGGGTTACGAAGAATTTCGTGGTAACGCTTAGAAGTCCGGATAACAAAATAACGCTTCACGAATGATATACCGATAACGCTTAGAGCGGGTCGGTAACGATTAACGGTGAATTAAACGGAAAGGGCATCTCATGGCCTTCGGTCAATATTGACCATAGTAAAACCCTAATTGATATCAGCCCTACAGCGTCGACAGTGGCTATTAAAACAGTCCTTTACGAGAATGACAGTCTCTGCCACACAGGGCACATCTGTAAGCTGACTCAGGTTGCAGAGTTCTTTCCGCAGGATCCGCTTTAATTTTCTTCTGCTATGCGCATCAGTTGCTGACAGGAACAGTACGTATATTCATAGCTATTGTGTATTCTTTCTTCTTCTGATGAAATGAACAAAATGAGAGCTGTTTTAGCCAAATCTATGAGGGGGGAGTATGGCACAATGAAGCTATATCCATGCTGAACGCGTTTCAAAGCCAATAACTATCTAAATACAATTGATAACAATAGGGATGGGTACCGGTACAGAAATCAGGTCCAGGTCGGGTTCATGTCCAGAGGATCAGGTCCAGGTCCGTAGTGAACCTGGACTTGATTCAGTATGTAAAAACATCTGAATAGACGATACTCAAAACAATGGTCCATTTCGCTATAAAGAAATCTGTTTTGTGGAGTATTCGACTCCCACTGGCGTTTTAAAATCCTACAAAGCTAACTACCTCTGTACGATTGACTGTAAAACTTGGTAGAAATGACTACTTCTCTCTCGTTATTTTCTTTGATCGGTAACAGTTAAGCGCCCCAAAACGTGTGAATGCAAGATCATATAAACTGTTCATTTTCCAATAGGTCCAACATCCGGTCCACCGGATTTTTCAGGTCCGGTTTTTCTAGGAAAACCGGTTTTGTACCGGTACACTGTACCGGTACCCAGCCCTAGATAACAACATTCGAATGTGCCGCCAATACCACTGGGCAAGTTGCGCGGAACAGCATGGTCCTGTTGGGGCAAAGATGACTTTAAAAACTACCCTAGATTAATAAATTTAAAAGAACAAGGACCGGTACGTTTAGCGTCGATACAAAGTGCACGGCATGGCGTCGATGTAAACAATTATCTATCGTGTTATTTCAGTGAACTACTTGGGAAACTTTTCATTGGAAATGATCGATTAGATGGCCTTTAGAAAAATAACCCCGGGAGAAAAACCAAGTAACCGTAAACGGGTCACTCTGAAAGAATTTTTCGTCTGCAGACTTGTTTATTGAAGAAGCTCGCACTGCAATTAATCTAACAGAAGAAATATGATGCCATACAGAAGTTCAGGCGGACCGACTAAGATATCTTCCAAAAGGAGAGCTTTCAACTTCTACAAGCGCGTTTTCCGTAAATGACTGCGTTGTTTCGGTAAACTGGTAACGTTTCCTATGTGAAAATTCAAGCGTCCCTTGCGTTACCGAAAACCATTGCAAGAAGACAACAAGAGCAAAGTCAAGTAGAGTTTATAGTCAATTGCACCAAGTTTCTACAGTCAAACTCAAAGGTACAAAGACAGTTATAATCAGCCTTTATTACATGGAGATGGGATTTTAAAATGCAGTGGGAGTCAGCTAATCCACCAAACAGATTCCTTTGTAGCAAAATTGACCAATTACCATTGTTTTGAGTATTGCCAGTTGTCAAGTTTCCACAATCAGGTCCAGGTTCATGTCCGGATCCGGACTATGGAAATGATCCTCTGGACCTGAATTTTCTGTACTGGTACCTCCCCCTAACAACAATAGATTTTTTTCTTTCTTTCTTTCCTTTCACATCTTATTCTTTGACTTTAGATTCATTTTGGCATTCTATGGCATTACTTATCTGTTTTCTGATACTTTTTGTTCAATCTACGGAATATTTGTGCTCATTTTACAGCTGCTTTGCACAATTTATTGTGTGGTCGAAAACTTGGTGCTAGCGCGCCAATGTCATCCATATAATCAAGTCAACGTGATATTGGGTTGGGGTGGTCTACACTCATCACAAAAGGACATGTCCAAGATAACATGTAAACTCAAGTACAATACTTCACTCACATTTATTAAACTTGATTGTCAAATAGAGAGAACATACACTGATCATTAAAAACCATGTCTTTATAGATTTGTACATGAAGTATAACAATATTTGACAAACTGAGAGACATTAAACATTTTCTACCATTATGTTAGCCTTTTGATTTTAGTTTTATTCTTTCTACCTTCAGGCATATTGTATAAAATGGACAGTTCTATTAAGAGAAGGAAATTTATTACAATGCATGTCTTTCCTGACAAAGTAGTGGGTGTGCTGTTCAAGTTAGAGTTTGTATTGTAGGGATGTATATAAAAGATACTGAAAGCAACTAAAAACAGAATGACTAACTGTCAGAACGATATTTTTAGTGTACTTACCAATGTGAAGCCAATGTATTTATGCATGTTGATGATACATAGAACATGTGGACAGATTGTTGAGCTTCACACTGATAGGTGCACACAAAAAGGGGTAGCTACTGGGGTTACCTGGCAACCATAGTCTGGTTGTCAGTAACCATGGCAACCTCTGACACAACAGAAAACATGTCCTCCATCTTGTAATGCCAAGTCAGATCGATGATGTAGGACCTGTTCTCTGTCATGTGGGAGGTTACCGGTGTTGCTGCCCCTGCTGGCCTTTTCCCACACACTTACCAAACTTTTGTAACCCAAACACAAGGGTAAAAAGACTTGGTAAACCCATGAGAAGAAGCCAACAGGAACAGCAGATGTAGGGGAAACAAACTTTCTCAAAAACGACACCACTGAACGGCTGCTTAATGTACATAGATGTCTGCTGCAGTCTTCTCTTTCGGGTTGTCTTGTGAACTTCTTTCCTCTGGTGCCCTGCACCAGCTGTGGTGTACACAAGCAAGGATGTTTCCTGAGAAATGACAAAGAGTGGTGGGTTAGGTATGCAGCTGGCATTGCATATATAGTGTGGCTAGTAACATCATGTATACAATGCAAGAATCAAAAGCTATTTATTTTAGGTAAAAGTGGTCAAAAGTTGTCTGATTAGCCCTGAATCCACCCTATTCTAGGTCCAGTTCTCTCCTCTGATCGCAACCAGCTGGACTAATTATAAAACTTTTTAACTTTTTCAAAAGTAACAGTCAACTATCATGGCACCCTCATGACCAACTCCCATAGATGAACTTCCTCATACCTCTGTCACATTTGGCGAAAATAGATCGGACGGCAATTCTGCGGCAATCATGCAAGCCTAAGCTTATAATAATAACTTTATTGCACAACAATTGTACAAGGTACTAAGCATGGCTTATGTGTGACAGGGACAGTTTTCAGGTGAAAAATACGCGCAATCCTCTGTCGATCTTAAATATGGCCGATCTTGCATCAATAGGCCAGAAGATCGTGGATAATGTGACGGGTATTAGGACTACTTAGTGACTTCCAACCTGGGAGAGGGCAACTATGTTTGACAGGCTTAAGATGTGTAATAACTTTAAACTTACCAACAAACACCAATCCAAAACGATCCTTCCCTTGCTGTCACCACGACTACCAATCAGAGGACGACTTGGTGAGCGAGCGTTGTGATCTGGCCCGTGATGTAGGTCGTACCTGGACAGTCTGGTAGCTTTCTTTGTGACTGGATGGTAGATATTCTCACTCTCATACAGCATGGGAACCTGCAGAAAGATAGTGTACCAGATAATCAGACATGTCCTTTTGCTATTCCATAGACTTTGTTCGCGAAGCCAAACCGAGAGAGAGATATTCATATATAAAGAAATGACATGGTTTGTTTGCTACAAACACGGCGTTCAAACACCCTGCCCGCCACCGTACAACATGGGTAGGACACATATCCGACCCCAAAGGAAAACCAAACACCAAAGCTACTATAGCCATCTTTAACCAAATCGACTATGTACTATGCAGATCAACAAGCAAACCACTGTTGAAAGACTCACGTACCTACGGAGGCACAGACCTCAACTCAGACCACAAACCAGTCGTCACCCGTATAAGAATGGAAAATATATGCCTGGTTCACAAAAAACACAAAAGACAGAAACGCCAGGTCAAATACAACCTGGAAAGGCTCAATGACCCTAGCACACAAACCCAATACAAGAAAAGCCTAGCAAACCAGCTGTCCAAAACAGAAGAAGACAGCGACCCGAACACAACCTTAACTGCCATCCTTAAATGCATGGAAACATCAGCTGCAGGCACGCTAGGGGTACTGAAAAACACAAACAACAGGCAGAGGCATCAAACAGAAGACCCAGTCATCATGAAACTGTCAGAAAAGCAAAAGGCCCTGAGGTTGCGCATCTACCAAACTGGTCAAAGTGAGGACAGAAAACCCGCACGAAAAGAACGCAACAAAATCCTCAAAGAAATTAGTAAACATCTGAAAAACCAAGCAATCGAGAAAGCAAATGCACTGGCAAACGAAATCACAGACGACAGCCGGAAAATGTTCAAGGCAGCCCGTGCCCTCAAAGTTTGTGGCCCTCCACCTTCCCTCTCAGTGCACAATACCCATGGACAATTCATCTCAACTGATAAGGGTAAAGCAGATGCCATCAGGGAATGGTTCAAGGAACAGTTTACAGACCCAGAAGGGGACCACTTAGAACCTTTCCAAGGAGAACCCAGACCCCTGAAAGACCCTATAAAAGAAGATGAAATTAAGAAAGCCATAAAGTCACTAAGCAACGGACGCTCACCCGGTCCCGATGGAGTTAGCAACGAACTCTTTAAGCATGGGAGCGATGCCATAGCACCATATATTGCTGCTATCATCAACGTTGCCTTTGAGCGCCACCATCCTATTGAAGCATTGGGACAAGGAACCCTCATTGCTTTACCTAAACCCAAAAAGCCACCAGGACCTCCTGCAAACTTACGTCCCATTGTCCTCCTGAACAGCATACGTAAGATACTGTCTACTGTCACACTACATCGCATCAGGGACAAAATAGATGCTTTCACAGGACCATACCAAAGTGGCTTTAAGAGAGGGCGCAGTTGCGCGGACATAGTCTGGGCCCAGCGCATGCTTACTTCAGTGGTTATGTCTAAACACTGGGACTTCTACAAGATGGGGATAGATATGTCAAGGGCATTTGACACAATCAAAAGGTCAAAGATCCTAGATGTGCTGTACCAAGCAGGGTGCAATGAAGATGAACTGCGCCTTGTGAGAATACTTTTAGCAGGTACTAAACTGAATGTCCGTGTTGGATCAACCTACTCAGCGGACTTCGAAACAACAATAGGGTCTCCACAAGGGGACAGTCTCTCCCCAGTACTGTTCACCTGCTACCTGGCATCAGCATTAGCATCAATAAGATCGCACTCCACAAGGCCCAACCCTCCAGTATCACGTCTGGGCATTCCATTGGAGATGGAATATGCAGATGACGTCGACTTCATCGACGAGGAGAAGGCCA